>NW_015399534.1:4698-6565 GCF_001527695.2 Protobothrops mucrosquamatus
GCCGACAAATGGTCTTCCAGTGTCAGCCGCGGATCCAGGAGGACACCCAAGTTGCGTGCCCTCTCTGAGGGGGCCAGAGTTTCGCCCCCTATAGACAGCGATGGAGTCAGCTGGCTATGCCGGGGCGCCGGCAACCACAGCCACTCGGTCTTGGAAGGGTTGAGTCTGAGTCTGTTCCTCCCCATCCAGACCCGTACGGACCCCATCCAGACCCGTGGCTGATCAGATTGCAACTAATTTGCGATTTATGAAACATAATACTTTTTGTAATGCAAATAAACCTGGTAGGTGGTTAGCCTACCAATTACGAAAGAAGCAGAAGTCAAGAATTATAGAGAAAGTAGATTACAAAGGTAAAGTGACATATAAACAAAATTTGATTAAAAGTAGTTTTTTGGATTTTTATTCAAAGTTATATGCCTCTGAGAATATACAACTTTCAGAAATAGAGAATTATCTACAGCAGGCACATTTTCCTAGATTATCAAATAATCAAAAGGAGGAGATGAATTGTTTGATTACTTCTGAGGAAATTATTGGAGCAATCAAGCAATTAAAGGTTGGTAAGGCTCCCGGTACAGATGGATTAACAGCAATTTATTATAAGATGTTATCTGATGAAATGATAGAGCCATTAAAGGAATTGTTTAATAGTATTTTGTTGGGTGCAGAGGTACCTCCATCTTGGAAAAGGGCTTTCATATCGCTGATCCCAAAGGAGGGTCAGGATTTGACTCAGCCCAAGAATTATAGACCTATATCTTTATTGAATATAGACTATAAGATTTTTTCAAAAATATTGGCAAATAGATTAATGCAAGTTTTGAGGCAATTGATTCATAGTGATCAATATAATGTAAGACAAATTGTTAATTTAATTGAGTATTTGGATAAGAACAATCAAATCCCTGCGGCTTTTATATTTTTGGATGCTGAAAAAGCGTTCGACCAATTAGATTGGCGGTTTTTATTGCAAGTGGTAGAGAAAATGAATTTTGGGGAAAATTTTTTGTTTGCTTAGGGCTATTTACCAACAACAATCGGCACAAGTCATAATTAACGGGGGGTTAACAGAGGCATTTAAAATTGAGAAGGGTACAAGGCAGGGATGTCCACTATCTCCATTGCTATTTGTTTTAACAATGGAGATTTTATTAATTAAAATTCGGGAATCACCCATAATAAAGGGAATAAATGTAAATAAGAATGATTATAGGTTAAGAGCTTTTGCTGATGACTTGGTGCTGACACTAACTCAGTGGTTCTCAACCTTTTTAATGCTGCGACCCCCAACCGGTCGTAAGTCGAGGACTAAACCGGTCATAAGTCGAGGACTAAACCGGTCGTAAGTCGAGGACTACCCAACCGGTCGTAAGTCGAGGACTTTCCCTGCCCGGGAGTGCCACGCATGCGTGGTTCTGCCCCCTGTGCCGGCCGAGGCGTATCTGGCAAGCGGCAGAGACAGAGCAGGCCGACCACCAGCTGGCCCAGCCCAAGGGAGGTAAGGCACCCGCCGGAAAACGGGAAAAAAATGGCGGACAAAAAAAATGGCGGACAAAAAAAATGGCAGACAGCCTTGCTTGGCGACCCCTGTGAAATGGTCGATCGACCCCAAATGGGGTCCCGACCCATAGGTTGAGAACCGCTGCACTAACTCAACTGATAGATTCGGTAAAGGACTTGGTGGAAATTATAGTTCAGTATGGGAAAGTTTCTGGTTTTAAGGTAAATAATAATAAGACTAAAATATTACCGAAAAATATGTCTATGAAGGATAAAGATATATTAGTTAAGTTGACAGGTTTCGAAATAGTGAGAAAGGTAAAATACTTGGGAGTTTATATTACAGCTTCTAATGCTAAATTGT
>NW_015399535.1:0-1380 GCF_001527695.2 Protobothrops mucrosquamatus
GCGTTATTAAGAAATGACACTGCCATTGTTTATTGTACAGGATTTTGTGATCCTCTATTTTTCGCATACCCATAACCCAAAATCAAGCTGCCACATCAAAAGCAATAGGTTAATGTCCAGAGGTCTCTCCTGAATAGTGAATTAATGGTTGGGAATAACTATTTCAACATCCATCTAGAAAAGAAATGAAATAGAATAAGAAATGAAATAGAATAACTCCAGCCCTCCTTAAGCAGAAGGAAAGACCGAGGAAATATTAGGACAATTTTCTAGTTGACAAGGTTTCTTTCTCAGCCTGGATCCTACCAAATCACAGGTAAAAAAGATGGCACAATGAAGAAGAAAAAAATCACCTCCAGAAATCCAGGGTTGATCCACAGAGATATACTGATCAGATCCATTCTTAACTGAAAGTATTTTAATGGTTAAAATCGAAGGATTTGGGATGGGAGTGGGGGAGGGAGCTTGCTTAATCCCAATTCACCTTTTATTTACTGCACAATTTTTAAATGTTTCCATAGTTAAAGTGAGTCGAATTGGCTTACAAAACTAATAAGCCAAAAATAACTATTTAGATATACAAATAAAAATGCACAATTCATCCAGCCCATCCTATTCATACTTGCATAAAAGTACCAGATCGGTACATCTTCAACATAATCATCACACAAAAGGAATTTCAGATTTCGAATAGCACCTCAAATAATTACATTTTGTTCTTATAAATGGCTGAACAGAGCATAGAAAAAAATTATTGCTGATACGAAATTCATGGTAAAAAGTACAAGCTTACAACAAGAACCAGGTAACATACTTCAGTATACAATGGAGGACATATTTCAAAATAAATTCTACCTACTTTTAGCTAGGAAATTCTCTGACTGATATCAATAGTTATTTTTGGCAATTTTTAGAAATAAGGTATTTCTCGCTGCATCACAGTTACTGGGGAAATATTGACTATAGTTGAATTCATAATGGTGTTAGATGTTTCTCCCTGGAGAAAAAAAATTAACTGTAATTTTTTTAAAAATACCAAAAATTAACTGATGGCCAATATTTGAGATCGTTATAAACAAATCGATTGATGGAGTGTCCAAATCAAACAGCACCAAATACGTTTATCCTCTCTGGGTTTCCATATCCAGAAGAACTAAAGCTCCCCTTGCTTCTCTTCTTCTCAATTATGTTCATCTTGACTCTTTCTGGAAATTCCTTGATCATTGGGGTGGTGATCTCTGATCTTCAACTGCACAAGCCCATGTACTGGTTCCTGTGTCATCTCTCCTTCCTGGACATGGCCTTCTCAGCTGTGGTGGTTCCCAAAGTTATGGCAGGATTCACACATGGTGGAAAAGTCATCACTTTTGAAGGATGTGT
>NW_015399535.1:5429-6565 GCF_001527695.2 Protobothrops mucrosquamatus
TTCGCTCTCCCGAGATAAAGGGAGAGCTTTTGGGACTCTACTCCTATCCAGGAGTACTCACCTCGACCCCTTCTCCCGGGGCACAAGGTTCCAAGCCGCTGAACAGCTGCTGACCGCTGTTCATGCTGGCTCTGACGCCTTCCCAAGCGGACGGCTCCGAAAAGAGCCGCCATCGGCGCGCCGTCCCACCGGAAGTCGAGAAAACCTGACTTTCAATGTAGCTATAAGCTCCCTGATATATTTTTTTAAAAAAAACTATCAAATATTTTTTCTAGAGAAGATTATATGGGTGTCCTTTTTTAATGCCTAATTTTCTCTATTGAATTTGGAATATTTGGGAAACAAGAATGTCTTTGTATCTTTTAATATTTATTGAATTTTTATCCCCACCCCAAAACACTTCCTCTGGACTCTACTCTTCCAACAGATGACTCTACACTAAATTAAACCAACAATATAACATTCAGCAATATTTTTTGTAGCGGAGAAAATGGTAGAGAATTAACAAAACATTTTTATTTTTGTTCATGAAAAATTGAGGCAGTACGTAAAATGTATGTACCTTCCAAGGTTAGAGGGCAACTTACAACATTCCTCACTCTTGTTGGCCACATTGGTTGGGACTCCAATTTCAAGAACATAATATCTGGTTGGTTACCAATTCCCCACACCTCTATTTATAATATTGGCTACTCCAGGATACTGGTCCTCAGTTTTTCATCTTCAAGGTTGCCATTTACTTTCATCCACAATAGTGATAAGTTGACATACTGTGACCTCTTTGAATGTATCTAAGCTCTTTGAGATAATGGCCATCTAGAATAAAGAATTCTTTGTGGTCCATTGAAAAAGAGCAGTCTTTATTTCATAGCATGGTTGGAATTCAAAATTATTTTCTTTTTTTAAATGGGTGCATCCAACATCTGTGGCATGCCAAATTATGAAAATAGGTCAAGAACATAGTGAAGTTAAAGAAAGAGTTCAATGATGTATTTGAGTTAAAACAAGAGATCAGGAATATGTTTGGTTGAGATACCATATTCCTTAGTTCTCCTTGTTCCCATCAGTTCTATTTCTTCACATCCCCTTTAATAGCTGTACTCACAAATTCATGCACAGACTGTTTTTGAGACATT
>NW_015399536.1:0-1072 GCF_001527695.2 Protobothrops mucrosquamatus
AGCTGGAAGGGATCTTGGAGGTCTTCTAGTCCAGCCCCCTGCTCAAGCAAGAGACCCTATCCCATATCAATCAATCAGAAGAGAGCTGGAAGGGACCTTGGAGGTCTTCTAGTCCAGCCCCCTGCTCAAGCAAGAGACCCTATCCCATATCAATCAATCAGAAGAGAGCTGGAAGGGACCTTGGAGGTCTTCTAGTCCAGCCCCCTGCTGAAGCAGGAGACCCTATCCCATATCAATCAATCAGAACAGTCCTGGAAGGGACCTTGGAGGTCTTCTAGTCCATCCCCCTCCCAAGCAGGAGACCCTATCCCATATCAATCAATCAGAAGAGAACTGGAAGGGACCTTGGAGGTCTTCTAGTCCATCCCCCTCCCAAGCAGGAGACCCTCTACCATACCAATCAATCCGAACAGAGCTGGAAGGGACCTTGGAGGTCTTCTAGTCCAGCCCCTGCTCAAGCAGGAGACCCTACCATATGAATCAATCAGAACAGAGCTGGAAGGGACCTTGGAGGTCTTCTAGTCCAGCCCCCTGCTCAAGCAGGAGACCCTATACCATACCAATCAATCAATCAGAAGAGAGCTGGAAGGGACCTTGGAGGTCTTCTAGTCCAGCCCCTGCTCAAGCAGGAGACCCTATACCATATGAATCAATCAGAAGAAGGGACCTTGGAGGTCTTCTAGTCCAGCCCGCTGCTCAAGCAGGAGACCCTATACCATACCAATCAATCAATCAGAAGAGAGCTGGAAGGGACCTTGGAGGTTTTCTAGTCCAGCCCCTGCTCAAGCAGGAGACCCTATACCATATGAATCAATCAGAAGAAGGGACCTTGGAGGTCTTCTAGTCCAGCCCCCTGCTCAAGCAGGAGACCCTATACCATATGAATCAATCAGAAGAAGGGACCTTGGAGGTCTTCTAGTCCAGCCCCCTGCTCAAGCAGGAGACCCTATACCATACCAATCAATCAATCAGAAGAGAGCTGGAAGGGACCTTGGAGGTTTTCTAGTCCAGCCCCTGCTCAAGCAGGAGACCCTATACCATATGAATCAATCAGAAGAAGGGACCTTGGAGG
>NW_015399536.1:5024-6565 GCF_001527695.2 Protobothrops mucrosquamatus
TGAAGTGTTTTGCCTGCAGTTCAAAGACACTTCAGCAACTCCTCTTTCAACCTGCCTCTCCTTTTCATCCATAATTTCAAAGAGTTCCTGCTTGACAGGTTAATTAGTCACTTGTGGGTGTGGGGCCGCATGTGTCTCCTTCGGGCGATTCTCACGCTGAGACCCACTGCAGTGTTACTGCGTGCAGGTAATCCTCGACTTACGACCACAATTGACCGTCCTTAAGTGAGTTTTGCCTCATTTTACAACCTTACTTGCGGCCCGGTCTTATTTTCGGGGAAAGACATTATATCAGCCCTGTTTCCCTTTGTTCCTTATAATAATAATAGTAATAGTAATAATAGTAATAATAATAATAATAATAATAATGATAAAGTTGGAAGGGACCTTGGAGGTCATCTAGTCCAACCCCCTGCTCAGGCAGGAAATCCTATACCATTTCGGATGTCCAGTTTCTTCTTAAAAACTTCCAGTGTTGGAGCATTCACACTTCTGGAGGCAGGTTGTTCCACTGGTTAATTGTTCTCACTGTCAGGAAGTTTCTCCTTAGTTCCAGGTTGCTTCTCTCCTTCATTTGTTTCCACCCATTCCTTCTTGTCCTGCCCTCAGGTGCTTTGGAGAATAGCTTGACTCCCTCTTCTTTGGGGCAGCCCCTGAGATATTGGAAGACTGCTATCCTGTCCCCCCTCGTCCTTCTCTTCGTTAAACTAGACATACCCAATTCCAGCAACCGTTCCTTATATGCTTTAGCCTCCAGTCCCCTAAATCATCTTTGTTGCTCTTCTCTGCACTCTTTCTAGAGTCTCAACATCTTTTTTTACATCATGGTGACCAAAACTGGATGCAGTATTCCAAGTGTGGCCTTACCTACTAGCAAATTGATGAGAACAAGGGGTTCTGCCCCGATTCTAACACAACAGCCAGGAACGGAGAAAAGCAAGCATAACAAATGTAATTAAAAATACACAACGCCCCGTGTCCCTGTGCTTGCAATAGGCAGGCGCTTTTCTTCATTGCCCTTTGTAAGATCTGGAAAAGGGCAGGTTGCAATTAGCCAACCACTCATTAGCATAGAATGGAAACTCTACTTGTCCTTCCTGTAACCAGGATTAGCAGGGTTACTAAAAATACAGCTGAACAATGCGGAAGGTCGCACAGGAGAAATTTTGGCTCCAGGCGAAGAGTCATCAGGAGGAGCTCCCTGGATAGATAGAATAGAAAAGAAAATATGGAATAGAATAGAAAATAGAATAGAATAAAATAGAATATTGGAACAGAATAGAATAGAATAGAATAGAATAGAATAGAATAGAATAGAATAGAATAGAATAGAATAGAAAATATGGAATAGAATAGAAAATAATAGAATAGAATAGAATAGAATAGAATAGAATAGAATAGAATAGAATAGAATAGAAAATATGGAATAGAATAGAAAATAGAATAGAATAAAATAGAATATTGGAACAGAATAGAATAGAATAGAATAGAATAGAATAGAATAGAATAGAATAGAATAGAATAGAAAATATGGAATAGAA
>NW_015399536.1:9416-13936 GCF_001527695.2 Protobothrops mucrosquamatus
CAAGTCATGAAGGGGCCAAAGTTTCCCTCATGCTGGCTCAGGAATTCTGGGAGTTGAAGTCCACAAATCATGAAGGGGCCAAAGTTTCCCTCATGCTGGCTCAGGAATTCTGGGAGTTGAAGTTCACGAGTCATAAAAGAGCCAAGGTTGCCTCCCCCTGGGCTAAGTCAAGAGGTAGTCAATTACCATGAGGTAATTGGAGCTCCTACCATTTTTAATTTCTTTTTAATGGCCTTCAGGGACCTTCTGTGGCTCAGGAGGGACTGGACCTTGGATTCGAGTGATCATCTAGCAGTGTTTCTCAATCTCGGCAACTTTAAGAGGCGTGGACTTCAACTCCCAGAATTCCCCAGCCAGCATAGCTGGCTGGAGAATTCTGGGAGTTGAAGTCCACACCTCTTAAAAGTGGTGGAAGCTGAGAAATCTTCATTTAAAGCCTTCATGCTAAGCAAGAACTCACCCCAGGAAAGGCAGCATTTAGACATTTATCTGGAAATATGTGTTTTATGATCCACTTCACAACCATCTTATCTTTGTGGAATTACAGGCCGGAGGGCTGCTTAAAAGAAGTCTCGGGGGTGCTCAGCTGGGTCAGAATTAGGCCTCAGTTTTATTTTTATTTTTTTAAATGTTTTATTGATTTTCCAGTTTTACATTTAAGTATTTGAAAAGCCGCGTGGCGGCTGGGTTAATCGATAATACAGTGACAGACAAGTATCTTTAGTACAAGTCTCAAGCTGCTACATTAAATTTTCCTGCCTGAGCAGGGGGTTGGACTAGATGACCTTCAAAGTCCCTTCCAACTTTATTATTATTATTATTATTCCTCTCTTTTCCCCTTAGTATTTACTGTCTCCTGTTTAAACTAATACAATTCTTATTAAACCCATTAAATAAAAATGACCTTCTTACATGTATTCAATAATTTTTGGCTTATACATGTCATTATTTTAACATTCAGTCTTTATATAGACAACCAATGCCCTAATTAATTTTCCCCAATTTTTCATTTCCCGTTAATATTTAACTTAACATTTAATATTTTTAGTTTCCAAGTTTTAAGTAACCAAAGTTCCCATTATCATGATACATCACAAAGTCTAATATTCAGAATGCACATCTTATCTGAATATATTCTATTTCTCACCATCTTACATCAACTAATTAATAATATATAACATTCTTATTTTCTATTAATTTCCAAACGTCTTAAAGCATCCCCACGATCATGTGATCAAAATTCACATGAAAGAAAAAGGACTTATGACCGTTTTTCACACTTACGACCACTGAAGCATCTCCATGATCACGTGATCAAAATTCACGTGAAAAATAAAGGACTTATGACTGTTTTTCACGCTTACGACCACTGAAGCATCCTCATGATCACGTGATCAAAATTCACGTGAAAAAAGAGGACTTATAACCGTTTTTTACACTTACGACCACTGAAGCATCCTCACGATCACATGATCAAAATTCACGTGAAAAATAAAGGACTTATGACCGTTTTCACACTTACGACCACTGAAGTATCCCCATGATCACGTGATCAAAATTCACGTGAAAAAAGAACTTATGACCGTTTTTCACACTTACGACCACTGAAGTATCCCCATGATCACGTGATCAAAATTCACGTGAAAAAAGAGGACTTATAACCGTTTTTCACACTTACGACCACTGAAGCATCCCCATGATCACGTGATCAAAATTCACGTGAAAAATAAAAGACTTATGACCGTTTTCCACACTTACGACCACTTAAGCATTCCCCATGATCACGTGATCAAACTTCACGTGAAAAATAAAGGACTTATGACCGTTTTTCACACTTATGACCACTGAAGCATCCCCATGATCACGTGATCAAAATTCACATAAAAAAAACCTTATGATCATTTTTCACACTTACGACCACTGAAGCATCCTCACTATCACGTGATCAAAATTCATGTGAAAAATAAAAGACTTATGACCGTTTTCCAGTTACGACCACTTAAGCATCCCCATGATCACGTGATCAAAATTCATGTGAAAAATAAAAGACTTATGACCATTTTCCACACTTACGACCACTTAAGCATCCCCACGATCATGTGATCAAAATTCACGTGAAAGAAAAAGGACTTATGACCATTTTTCACACTTACGACCACTGAAGCATCCCCACGATCACGTCATCAAAATTCACACGCTCTGTAACTGACTCATATTTACGTCGGTTGAAGTGTCCCGGGGGGGGCACGTGGTCCCCTTTTGTGTCCTTTTGACAAGCAAAGTCAAGGGGGGGGAGCCGGATTCCCTTAACGACAGTGTTCCTCGCTGAACAAGCGTAGCAATTCACTTCACAAATATGGCCTGGAAATGGTATAGGTTCTCCTGCTTGAGCAGGGGGCTGGACTAGAAGACCTCCAAGGTCCCTTCCAGTTCTATTCTGTTCTGCCTTAAAATGGGGCAAAACTCTCTTAACAAATGTCTCAGCGACAAAAATTGCGGGCTGAGTTATGGTCGTAAATAAAGGACTGCCTGTATGTTGTAGAAATCTCTTGATGTGGGGGGAGTAGGAGAACCCCATTTGAGGGCTGGTTGTCAGCTGGCTTTAAATCATAATATTGAAGTCTGGCTTTCAATTCCTTCTCCCTTAAACATTTCTTGATTTGGAATTTATTCGCTTTTCCAAAGATTGTCGGCCTGCCGGGGGCCTGCCGTGATGGATTTCTTCTTGTAAAGGATATTTTGGGGTGTTGTTTCGCTCCGTCAAAAGCACACAACGCCTATTTTGCAAAGGCTGAGGGTGCCCCGCACAAGCTCAGACAGGCCCACATGCCTAGCAATTAAATTCTCCCTCCAAGATCAGTGGTAGCTGTTCCTTACCTCCTTGGGTGAAGTTGTTTCCTTGGAGAACGTCCTTCCCGCCACCGAAAATGTACTCCAGGGTAACTCCATGCTTACTTTGCTGACTTTTCTCCCTCCTGCAGTGGAGACGCAACACAGCAACAGAGCTGTGCTCCAGCTCAGGGTAAATTATCCAGCAGGAAAACACAACAGCCACCTCCAGTCGTGTCTATGGAGCAAGATTGGAGATGGGGAAAACCCAAATGCATTCCCGGCTTATAATTTCCTACAGCCGCTTGGATAATCTGCCAAACGTCATCACGGAGAAACGGGAAGGCGAGGCACGTCCCAATCGAAACTGTGAGAAATCGAACAAAAGGGAGGCACCTTAAAAGCAGCATTCCCCAGCCCATGGTGCACAACCGGGGAAGCATCGTGTGGCGTGTGATGAAAACGTCGTGGAAATGCATCTTCTTTGCGATGTGTGTAAAAAAGAGAGGGGAAGGGCTTTGATGGCATGGCTGTGGCCGCCATTTTGACTTTTCTGACCCTCCCTTTGCTCATATTATGAGGGAAAAATAGAAGGAAGGAATGCTGGGTAGGATGCTAGCGGTAGGGTCTCTTTACGAAGGGCTGAACAGAACTCTAAACTAAGATAATTGTTTCAGTCTGGATGGTGGTTTGTGTGGGTTTTCCTTGAGTCCATCCAAGAAAGGAGCCAACCGCCGCCATCCTTTTCGCTGTGATGTTGTCGGTTGTTATTAACACACAATCTGAGAGAGTTCAGATTGCCGTTGGTTATTTTTGGCGATCGGATCCTTCCAGAGAATCTGGGATAAAGGTATCATGGGAATATATACGTTACTTACATATATATATATATTATGGAATGCATATATTATCGTGGCTGTGTTTGCTTGCGCAGTCAGGCTGATGTTTAGACTGGATTTGCAGTTTTTGTTTACTTATCGAGTGCCTCCCGATGACCTCGAATAGGCAGATTTTTTTAAATAATATTAAATATTACATCACAGGATGTAAGCTGTTCCAGGTAAAGCTGCCTTTTGCAACTGACTGATGGCGAATTTGTCAATGCCGATGATGGTGTTCCAAGTGGTGCTCCAATTATTTTGGGATTGCATCCAAGCTGCTATTTGTAGGTCTTTGTATTTTGTGATTTTCTCCAGTTCTTCCTCTTCGCCTCTGCTGTCTCCAGATACTACAGTGTCCACTCGGCAGACTTTTCTGACTTTCTTATCGATCCCTGGTTAAGTCATAAATGTTAGAACAATTAACCAGTGGAACAACCTGCCTCCAGAAGCAGTGAATGCTCCAACATTGGAGGTTTCTAAGAAGAGACTGGACAGCCATTTGTCCGAAATGGGATAGGGTTTCCTACCTGAGCAGGGGGTTGGACTAGATGACTTCTAGCGTATTATTATTGGTTAGCATTAGATGGATTCCAAGGATTTTGGCCTGAACGGAGATAAAATAGCTCATTACAGATAAGTCCTCGGCTTACAAGAGTTCATTCAGTGACCATTCAAAGTTACAACGGCACTGGGAAAAGTGACTTATGACAGTTCTTCGCACTTAGGACCGTTGCAGCGTCCCCGTGGCCACCTGATCAAAATCCAGATGTTTGGCAACCGACTCATATTTATGACGGTTGCAGAGTCCAG
>NW_015399537.1:0-2758 GCF_001527695.2 Protobothrops mucrosquamatus
AAATAAAACTTGACACTTTTTGAACCTGCAGTGGCCTTGAATTCGGAATGTCAATCAGAGAATCAGCTTGAGTGCTACTACCAACTTTTCATGGAAAGTAGGACCTGCCAAACCAAGATAAGAAGGAAGCCTCTTCACATTGATAGATTGAAGTTGGCCAGGTGATATTCCCTTGCAGACTAACATTCTGCTTGCAGATTTACTTTCTCTGCCACCTTCTTGCCTCCTCTCAGCCCACACATTTACAGATTGCTGCTGTGTCTGACAAAGAGCCAGACTGGACTCCTAACTCTCACAGATGTTTAACTTGAAGTAACCTTAATGTAAACACAATAGCAAGAAAGCAGTATCTATAATATCTTCAGAAAGCTTTTTTTTAAAAATTGAATCTTCTGTACAATAGGTAATTTCAGAAGGTTAAATACCAACCCCATAGTAAAGTGTGGGGTAGTAAAAAGTTTGTCAACTTGGGATGTATAGATATAATCATACAAAACTGAAGCTCCACTATTATCTGGGTATGGTGGGTGTTATATCTTTATCAAGTAAAGAGATTTGCTTCTCTTTATTTAACAAACTATGGCTAATGGAGAAAAGGATATGTGATCCCACCATAAGTACATTCCACTGAGTTCCTTTTCCAGTAATTGAAAAGTTAAGGGAGATGTTGGGAAGTTCATTGTTTCTTCTTGCAAGCATACGTATGTCTTAGTTCTATATGTTTCTTCTTAAAAGTATATCTTGAAGACAACCAATAGCAAGATATAGATGGAGCCAGTTAAAGAGGCAATGAGTGCACCATTGGAAGTTCTAAAACAGGGCTTTTCAACCTTTTCACCCATTGTACCACTTTTAGGATATGGCAACATCCGAGTACCACCAGTCGCCTAGCAAGGTGTCAAAAACTTGATGACCCAAAAAAAAAAAAGGAAAAAAGTGATAAAGTACAGGTAGTCCTCGACTTACAACAGTTCGCTTAGTGACTGTTCGAACTTACAATGGCACTGAAAAAAGTGCCCCCCCCAAGGCACAGCCGAGCAAGACGCCTGCCCGCTCGGCGGTGCTGTTCATCCTCTCCCAGGTTTTCATTGTTGTAAGCATTTCTGTTGAGGATTGGCAGCGGGGGTGGGGTGGGGGGGTGTTTGCTTTTTATTCCCCCCTGTCTGCTGGATGGTTGCAGCAGGTTTTGGTCACTTCACAAGACCCTGGGACACTGTGACCGTCATAAATATGAATCAGTTGCCAAGCATCTGAATGTAAATCACAAGACCCTGGAGATGCTGCAACATTCCAGCTGATCGGTGCTTCTTCTGGGCTCAGCAAAAACGCCAGGATCAGCGCTGAGCTCCAGCTGGAGCCTGGCGCTGATCCTGGCACTTCCGCTGAGCCCTGACAGCTCTGCAGCTCCAGCCGTCTCTCGCTCAGGCTTGTGCGGTGCTGCCACCGGCTCAGCTCATTCCCCTCCCCCGCTACCACTTTTCTAGGATGGTCGCGTACCACCTGCCAGGTGCCAATGTACCACAGGTGGTACCCGTACCACTGGTTGAAAAGCCCTGATCTAAAAGAGTAGGTTAGGGGCAGATCATTATGGAGATAATCTATGTGAACACTAAGAGTTGCTTCCAACTTGAAAGCACATCAGTCTATCGGTTAATATGTTCTACTCAACTGTGTTTACCATAATTAAATAAAAGTTTGCATTGTCTTCTTTCCTATCTGCCCCAAAAGACCGATTTTACCACAGTCTGGTAAGAGCTTTATACAGTCTTCAATTAAATAGATAGCTGTATCCAAATCTATATGTACATTTTTTTTGCACGCATTCTGATTTTAAACCATTTTTCTTCCCACCAAAGTACCGTAGTTAGTTCTTTATTAGGGTTGGAGATCATCCTGTTTTCATCTTTTGCTGGATCTGGGCCCAGCAGTTTTCCTAATATTGCTCCTGAGGCTAAAACCTGGGACCTTGTGCCAAATCCCTTCTGCATTTTATAGAATGGAACCAAGCAATACATGGAAGAACCAAGTACATGGAAAAATCATCATCTCTTTTGCAGTAGAATATTATGATAAAAAGTATGTAAATCAGGGGTGTCAAACTGGCAGCCCGTGGGCTGGATGCAACATGCAGAAGCCGCGCCCACCCCAGCTCCAGCAAGGGGGAAAAAGTTGCGATATGTCGTGACACGTCACGTGAGATGAGTTTGACACCCCTGATGTAAATAGATATAGCTGATGGGTCAGTATTTATCTTCTATCAAAGGACTTTTTCTGGAAGTAGTTCCAAAATATGGGAAGCATTGCACCAAAGCTAGAATGTAGGAAGTTAAGAAAATGTTGTAGGTAATCCTCGAGTTACAACTGTAATGCAGCCTACCCTTTACAGTTATAAGTCATAATGGTCATAAAATGGGCCAGTCATGTGACCAACCCAATTTTACTATCTTTTTTGGGGGGTGATTGTTAAGCAAACCCATTGATCGCTGTGGCATGGTTTTGCCAAAAAACAGAACTGCTGGTTTTCAGCAAAACCATCATGAAACTATGAGATACTGCAACATACAGGTGAAACTCGAAAAATTAGAATATCGTGCAAAAGTTCATTTATTTCAGTAATGCAATTTAAAAGGTGAACCTAATATATGAGATAGACTCATTACATGCAAAGCAAGGTAGTTCAAGCCATGATGTGTCATAACTGTGATGATTATGGCTTACAGCTCATGAAAACCCCAAATCCACAATCTCAGAAAATTAG
>NW_015399537.1:4970-6565 GCF_001527695.2 Protobothrops mucrosquamatus
TCTAATTTTCTGAGATTGTGGATTTGGGGTTTTCATGAGCTGTAAGCCATAATCATCACAGTTATGACACATCACGGCTTGAACTACCTTGCTTTGCATGTAATGAGTCTATCTCATATATTAGGTTCACCTTTTAAGTTGCATTACTGAAATAAATGAACTTTTGCACGATATTCTAATTTTTCGAGTTTCACCTGTAAATGCATTCATGTTGCTGAGCTCCTGAGGTGTGTGGTCATGTGACCGGGGGAGGGAATGACTATTGAAACTTCAGATCCAGGTTGTAAGTTTCCTTTTTCGGGTCCATCATAACTTCAAAAGGTCACTAAGTGACCAGTCATGAATCGAGGACTATCTGTATGGGGGGGAAAATCAATTGTCTTGACTTCTGAGAATCTCAACATGGAGAGTAATTGAATAAAAGCTAGCCATTCTATTTCAGTTACAATTTTTCACCTCAAATGTTCACATTGAAATCATGGTTTTCAACAATACTCCAGATGACTTAATGGAGCAGACCTGCCAGATGCATACAAAGCAATACATTCTTACTTATTGATCTACAATTTCATCGGTTGATCCCTTTGAAAGATTGCATATACTGGAAAGCAATGCTTGAAATAAAGTCATATGGAAAAAATATTTTAAGATCTTAATTTAGAAACCAGAAACTGCTCATTATGAATTGGTCAGCAATAATTTTCTGTGAACGTTTAATAAATAGGTAATATTTATATTATTTATTTATTTATTTATTTATTTATTTAATTTATATTACCACAAGTAATATAAAAGGAGTGGGTTTTTTGTTGTTGTTGTTGTGGTTTTTGATCCCTGTTAATTGCAAGAGTATGTCACAATCAAATGCTACATCTAGATTCAGAGATGGTTCACTGAAAGGATACCCACTTCCTCAAGACTGGCTTGTAGATATGGTCTTAAACTTCAGAAACAAAGAATCATGTGCATATTCTTCATGTTTTTAGGATGTGCTTTTATATTGGAGTTTATGACAGTATAGACAGGAATAGAACAGCGCTATTACTCAAAACTATTCGTGTGTACTTAGAGGTAACCCAACCCCCAGTCTGTGGACCAGTAGCAGGCCACAACATGCCAGCAACCGGTCTGCACAAACAAGCAAAGTCCCATCCGTGGGATGCAGACAGCACACAAAATGACATCCCCTCTGGTCCGTGGAAAAACCTCTGTCCACGGAACCGGTCCCTGGTGCCCAAATGGTTGGGGGCCTCTGCTCTACTTGATTCAGTGTAGGTCACTCAGCTCGATACAATTGTACTGTTTACAGATAATGTATAAATGTATGTATGCACACACATCAATATTTTACATTGTGCCTTATTTTAAAAAATCTTTAAAACCTGGTGTTTTGCATAGTCCTGCATGATTTGAATGATGGAGTCCCTTAAGAGTCCTCTTGCCTCTGCAGAGGTATTTTGGTTCTTTATTTATGCATTTTGACGTTTTTGAAAACTGCCATAGAAACATCATTTAGATATAGTATACAAATGTTCTGAATAGATAAATAAATGAACCATAATGAGGTCAAACATTAGGGAGATCTCTGAATTCTG
>NW_015399538.1:0-1379 GCF_001527695.2 Protobothrops mucrosquamatus
TTAAAGAGTGGCAAGAAATGTGGGATTCAGACTTTATTCCTGCTGCAGTTTGATCCAGGAGGGGAGAGAGTCCTTTGCTCAGAAACCTGCCTCCCTGGGAGTAGTGGGTTCAACGCCTCCGAGGGGTTCCTGTCACACTCGCCAAGGTCAAGCAGGGGGTGCTACAAAGGGCTGGGTCAGCTTGGATGATCAAGAGCTGGGGGTGCTAGAAGTACCTGAGATCCACACTTTGGAATTTGGGGTCTTTGGGAGGGAAATGGAAAGGATATAGGGCTCCCCTTTCTCTCTCTCTCTCTCTTGGCTTTTCCTGTGGTTTAGAAAAAGAGTATTAACAGTACTTGCACTTTCAGAGTGCATTGGCACGTACACTCCCTTGCCTTCACCACCACCACCACCCCAAACTTTTTCTTTATAAGGCCTTGAGAGAGTGTGGAAAAAAAGAAAGAAATTGAACTCGAATGTATTGAATATATAGGTTTTTAATTTTTGCGGGATTCCTCTGCTTATAGAATGAAAAAGAGTTTGCTAGAAAGACTTTGCTGCATGCAAGCAACCGGAAAACTTTTGCACTTTTAGAATACCTTTTGCAAACAGTGTGCCTGAAATGATCGAGAGGGCCTCGCTCTGTTGTGGTGCATGTCAACAATGCAAATCTTTTCCAGTCTTTTGTAACAGTGTCTTGTTCGTGTCCGTGAAATAAGCTGCATTTCATTGTAAGTTTCTTCGAAATGCAAAAACCCTGCATAATCATTCACTGATTTATCTAGTCTGATATAAAAATGTTAATCTTACCAGGTTTTTATTTATATTAGCCATCCAGAGTCATTGAGAGTCAGGCAGCATACAAGTTTTAAAGGACTTGATATAGGTGGATAAAAATGCCAGGTCCAGTCTAAACACCTGGCTGACTGTGTGGGAAACCATAATAGTAATAATTTATTAGCCTCTCTCTTCTAATTGAACTCACCGACAGCTTTTACCGTGTCTCTTGTTTTAAAGCCAAATTGTATTGCTTACAGATACGAGTGTTACAGACAACTTTTTGTAATGGTCTCCGTAGTCCCTTCCAGTGCTTACATTTCACAGCGGTATTGTATGATTTTTATGAATTATGGTTATAGGGAAGCAGTTATTTGTTTATTTTTTTGAATTTTTGAATTTTATTATATTTATACCCCGCCCTTCTCCCGGAGGACTCAGGGCGGCTTACAGCCAGTTTAAAACAACTAATACAATACAAAATTTAAAATTTAAGAAAATGATTAAAAATAAATATTTAAATAGGCCGCTTCTACTAAAATTTAGTTAAAACCAATTTAAAATACCCCTAGGTATTAGTTGGTTTAGGTTGGCATGCATGCAATGAAATTTTCAACGAA
>NW_015399538.1:4818-6564 GCF_001527695.2 Protobothrops mucrosquamatus
TGTGTGTGTGTGTGTGTGTGTGTGTGTGTAGATGAGAATCTAGGGCTCGGGTTGTGTGTAAGCTGTTTAATAAAGTCAGTGGCACAATGCCTCTGCCCTTTCAACCCCGGCAGCACAAGATTATACTAACCATCGCTGGACTTGCTCTTTTGAGGAATATGAATAACAGAACAACAGAACAGTATGACAGAACACTACATTATTATGTTAAGAATATGTCCATATTTTAAGAATGTGAAGTCTTCCTCTGTTTCTTCCAGCCTTGTTTGATATTCTAGATCAGGGGGTAGGCAACCTTGGCTCTTTTATGACTCGTGGACTTCAACTCCCAGAATTCCTGAGCCAGCACGGCTCAGCTTGGAAACCTTTCCCTTTCCCCTCAGCGTGGCTGGCTCAGGAATTCTGGGAGTTGAAGTCCACGAGTCATAAAAGAGCCAAGGTTGCCTACCCCTGTTCTAGATGTAGCTCCACAGTGTGTGGCCCAAAGGGTCAAAAGATGGTGGCCATGATGCTGTGATCGAAGCGGTGCCCAGGCTTATGGGTCATGCACCAGGGGCACCCCTACCCTTTTCTGGCCTGGCAAGTGTGGTGGGTTTATCCTTCCCAAAGGGAGGCTCTCTGGATAAATGTTCCCCTTCTCATCTCTTCAATAACAGAATCAGAAGTATGCTATTTATAGGCCATCGCAGGAATGAGAATTCCCCCGTGCAAAATGACCGGTATTGCAGCTCCTGATTGCTGTTTTGGAACAGGCACAATAGGAAGGACAGGCTGCAGGGCTGGGGGGGCTGGGGGGTTAGGGAGGTGCTGCTTTGAGACAGACAGCAAATAAAAGAGAATAAGAACGAAAGAGTGAGTGAGAGTGAATGAAGGAGTGTGTGCAACAGAATGGATAGAATAGAATAACAGCGTTGGAAGGGGCCTTGGAGGTCTTCTAGTCCAACCCCCTGCTCGAACAGGAGATCCTATACCATTCCGGACAAATGGCTGTCCAAACTCTTCTTAAAAGCCTCCAGTGATGGAGCACCTACAACTTCTGAAGGCAAGCCCTTCCACTGGTTAATTGTTCCCACTGTTAGGAAATTCCTCCTTAATTCGAGGTTGCTCCTCTCCTTGATGAGTTTCCATCCGTTATTTCTTGTCCTGCTTTCAGGTGCTTTGGAAAAGAGCTTGGCTCCCTCTTCTTTGTGGCAACCCCCGAGATATTGGAACACTGTTATCATGTCACCTCCTTCTTGTCATTAAAAAATGGAAGCCACCAAGCAGGAGAGAAAGGAATAGAAAGGTTAAGTAACAAGTGAGAGGCAGAGAGAAAAAGACATAATCTGTGATCTGCTTGGGAGGGGAGGGGTTCTGATAAAGCGAAAGAAGCAGAAAGCCCCTCCGTCCTGCAGTTCCAGTGCTGACAGATGGCCAAACTCAGGTCAAGCTGTCTGTCAGAATTCACCCCCTTCCCCTTTCCCTTCCCCAGCCTGATCCCCAACCCAACCAGGGAAAGCCACTGTCGGGTGCTTTCTCTGCCACCCACAAACTCACCGATGGCCTTCCTTAACTTGTCCAGTATTAAACCTGCCTGGACCCCGTTACCGAGGCCCGAGGGGGCTCAGCCATCGGGCAGAGCAGATGTGGCTGGGGTGCCTATGTGCCCCTTCATGGGGCAGGGAAAGAAGTCCTTCCTTGGTTGATGATGAGCTTCAGAAGGACCTGGATGGGGTTCAGGGAGATTTGCTCTTCCTTTTTACCAAC
>NW_015399539.1:0-1365 GCF_001527695.2 Protobothrops mucrosquamatus
TTGGTATCATTATTATGATTATTCTTCAGAACCGATGAAGGTTCTTGGATGAGAAGTGAAATGTCTTCTTCTTCACCCTCAATGAAAAAACAGTCCAGTTGCCTTTTGAAAAAGCACCTTTGAGACATACTTATTACCTAATGTAATATGTGTGTGCATACACACAATTATACCATTTATAGGTAATTATTGGGGGGACGAGAGGAGGGAGGTCATATTTTGGAAAGGCAAGTGAGTAGAGACTTGTAAGATCACTCTTTTGACTATGTGATCCCTGACTGGATTGGATAATCTTTCCGAACTAACCAGGAAAACAAAAGAAGAAGCTGTGTGAGAAAGCTACGAAAACAACAATGGTTAGCAAAAGGCATGCTACTGAACACGTCTGAGATAAAAGGAGAATATCTACCTCAAATTACTAGTCTGTCGAAATATGAAACCCAAAAAATATTCCAATCAGTTCTAGTTTATAAAAATGTAGATTTTGCTATACTCTTAAAAAAAACACATACACAATAGTGAAGTCCCTACTATAATTGACTTCATAAAATATTTTGCTTCTGTTTTGATGTAAGGAGCTACCTATCATAGTGCATCATTATATAATATGCAATACTAAATCCAAATACAGTATGCACATACTTTACAATAATTTAATGAAACATATTCTGATTTCCTTTGTATGATGTTCAGTCAAGAGCCTGCTAAGAACACCATAAATTCATTCCCATTGACACTGTAGGTGGAAGAAGAGATATTTTTAGGGGGTTTTTTATCACCGTTTTTCCAAATTTACACAAGACTTGCTTTGCAATTTTTTTAAAATCACTTATATAAGAAGTGTGATTGCTGAAAGGTGTTTTTATCATATCCTAACCTGATGCAGCAGATATACTCAAGGGAAAAGTCACAAGGCACAAAATAAAAGAATATTTAGAATTCAGTTGAGTTATATTCCATTAATCATACATGGCATAACCACAAAATTTCCACAAAGCTTGATCTTAAATGTCATTATTCAGAGCAAAACAAAAAAAATCAGAATATTCTTCCAGGAAATTAGTTTAATGTTAGTGAAATCCTGCAGTCCTTTGACATCAGAGGAAGATGTCTGTTTTCAGAAAATCCAAAGTTTTGCCCTAGCAAAAGCTTCAGGAAATAAATGCATAAACCCAGGGCTTTTTTTCTCGGAGAAAAGGTGGCGGAACTCAAACCTGGCCACGCCCTCATCAAACCCTAGGACCGCCCCTTTAGAGAACAGGAATGCAAGTAAAATTTGGGAGGGGCTATTTCCGGTGTGGGAGGGGCTATTTCCGGTGCGGCCGGCCCGGAAAAAGGTGCCGGAACGCGGTTCCGCCGCGTTCC
>NW_015399539.1:5354-6564 GCF_001527695.2 Protobothrops mucrosquamatus
GCCGCGCCCTCAAGACATGGCTGTTCCAACAAGCGGGACTGGCCTAGGATAATTTTTAAGAGGGGTTTTTAGAGGGGTTTTTAATCATATTTTAATCAGACAATTTAAATATTTCATTTTAATTAATTTTAACTTTGTGATTGTTATTGGTGTTTTTAATTGATTGTCAGCCGCCCTGAGTCCGCAAGGAGAAGGGCGGGATATAAATTCAAATAATAAATAAATAAATAAATAAATAAAATCATGAATTTCCTGCCTAATTGATCATACTCAGAAATGAATAAAGAAACAGTCTATGAAATAACTTATACCTAATGCAGGTGGAAGAAAATTCATATAAAGTCAAGCTTCTTGTGTATCAATGTAAGTATAGATTAAATAAGCTGAAAACCAAGGCACATGGATAGAGAAAAAGCTAAAGATAAGGTTCATGTCCAAATTCCTCCATATTTGCTAATAGGTTATCAGCATCTTTTATTTCCTCCAAAGTCTACAGAGCTTTCCAGAGACCCCTCCTTTCTGGCTCTGATTGATTCATTTGTTCTTTGCCTCCAGTGGATTCTCCTGAAGAAGTGGACCTATCCAAATTTGGGCTATCAAGATTGGTTCAAAAGAACCTTCATTAGTATGTGACTATAATGTTTTACCAGGAGGAGAACAGTTCGGGCAAATTCATTTTTATTATTATTGTGTTTTGTTTACATCCTTCAGATTTCTAGTTTTATCTTTCTAACTTTCCTCCCACAGCATAGATCAAGTTTTTTCAAGTACCTTCCTAACAAATTTAATATTACAATTTTTGCAAGGATAAAGTATTGTACACAAAATATCAGGAGGGGAAAGCGATTCTGGTTGTAGGTTCACCAAGTTGCTACCATTGCTGCAACATTAAGCTTACTATAATGATATTGCTATAATATTACATTTCAATATCAAGTAAAGATCTATTCTTATGCCTCTGTGGATTCCTTATGGACAGCTAATATTTTCCAGACTTTTTTATTTAGGAACACCAGTGAGATCAGAACACATGTCATTTTTATACATAAGTAACTCAAATATATAGGAACAGTGCTGATTATTTATTTAAACATAGAAGCTTCTAGTTTTCTCACCCTTTCAACTATTTTCATGTAAGCTTTGTAGCCTGTGATCTGTTGTGAGGAATTCATGTTTGCCAAAAGAAGCAAGAACTGTTGTGTATAAGAGT
>NW_015399540.1:0-1065 GCF_001527695.2 Protobothrops mucrosquamatus
GGGCACTGACTTTTCTAGGCTGCCCTATCTATTTTTCCTGGTAAAATATATGGGAAAATCCTATTTGGGAAAATTCCACTTAGGGTTAGGGTTAGGTCAGCATGAACTCGGAGAGGGAAATGGACATCGCCAAGAAACTCGGAGTGCTTGGGAACGGTTAGGAGGGCACTTACTTTTCTAGGCTGCCCCATCTATGTTTTCTGGTAAAATATATGGGAAAATCCTATTTGGAAAAATCCACTTAGGATTAGGGGAAGGTCACCATGACATTAGATTTCAAAATGGACATCACTAAGAAACCCGGAGTGCTTGGGAATGGTTAGGATGGCACTGACTTTTCTAGGCTACCCTATCTATTTTTCCTGGTAAAATATATGAGAAAATCCTATTTGGTAAAATTCCACTTAGGGTTAGGGTTAGGTCAGCATGAACTCAGAGAGGGAAATGGACATCTCCAAGAAACTCAGAGTGCTTGGGAACGGTAAGGAGGGCACTTACTTTTCTAGGCTGCCCCATCTATGTTTTCTGGTAAAATATATGGGAAAATCCTATTTGGAAAAATCCACTTAGGATTAGGGGTAGGTCACCATGACATTAGATTTAAAAAAGGACATCACTAAGAAACCCGGAGTGCTTGGAAACGGTTAGGAGGGCACTGACATTTCTAGGCTGTCCCATCTATGTTTCCTGGTAAAGTACATGGGAATATCCTATTTGGGAAAATTCCACTTAGGGTTAGGTTTTGGTCACCATGAACTCGGAAAGGGAAATGGACATCGCCAAGAAACCCGGAGTGCTTGGGAATGGTTAGGAGGGCACTGACTTTTCTAGGCTGCCCTATCTATGTTTCCTGGTAAAATATATGAGAAAATCCTATTTGGGAAAATTCCACTTAGGTTTAGGGTTAGGTCAGCATGAACTCGGAGAGGGAAATGGACATCGCCAAGAAACTCGGAGTGCTTGGGAACGGTTAGGAGGGCACTGACTTTTCTAGACTGCCCCATCTATGTTTCCTGGTAAAATACATAGGAATATCCTATTTGGGAAAATTCCACTTAGGGTTAG
>NW_015399540.1:5120-6564 GCF_001527695.2 Protobothrops mucrosquamatus
CTATTTGGGAAAATTCCACTTAGGGTTAGGGTTAGGTCATCATAAAATCGGAGAGGGAAATGGACATCGCCCAGAAACTCAGAGTGCTTGGGAACGGTTAGGAGGGCACCGACTCTTCTAGACTGCCCTATCTATGTTTCCTGGTAAAATATATGGGAAAATCCTATTTGGGAAAAATCCACTTAGAATTAGGGTTAGGTCACCATGACATTGGATTTCAAAATGGACATCACTAAGAAACCCGGAGTGCTTGGGAATGGTTAGGAGGGCACTGACTCTTCTAGGCTGCCCTATCTATGTTTCCTGGTAAAATATATGGGAAATTCCTATTTGGGAAAATTCCACTTAGGGTTAGGGTTAGGTCAGCATGACGTCGGAGAGAAAAACGGACATCGCCAAGAAACTCAGAGTGCTTGGGAATGGTTAGCAGGGCACTGACTTTTCTAAGCTGCCCTATCTATGTTTCCTGGTAAAATATATGGGAAATTCCTATTTGGGAAAATTCCACTTAGGGTTAGGTTTAGGTCAGCATGAACGCGGAGAGGAAAATGGACATCGCCAAGAAACGCAGAGTGCTTGGGAACGGTTAGGAGGGCACTGACTTTTCTAGGCTGCCCCATCTATGTTTCCTGGTAAAGTACATGGGAATATCCTATTTGGGAAAATTCCACTTAGGGTTAGGGTTAGGTCACCATGAACTCGGAGAGGGAAATGGACATCGCCAAGAAACCCGGAGTGCTTGGGAATGGTTAGGAGGGCACTGACTTTTCTAGGCTGCCCCATCTATGTTTCCTGGTAAAGTACATGGGAATATCCTATTTGGGAAAATTCCACTTAGGGTTAGGGTTAGGTCAGCATGAACTCGGAGAGGGAAATGAACATCGCCAAGAAACCCGGAGTTCTTGGGAATGGTTAGGAGGGCACTGACTTTTCTAGGCTGCCCTATCTATGTTTCCTGGTAAAATATATGGGGAAATCCTATTTGGGAAAATTCCACTTAGGGTTAGGGTTAGGTCACCATGACATTGGATTTCAAAATGGACATCACTAAGAAACCCGGTTTGCTTGGGAATGGTTAGGAGGGCACTGACTTTTCTAGGCTGCCCTATCTATTTTTCCTGGTAAAATATATGGGAAAATCATATTTGAGAAAATTCCACTTAGGGTTAAGGTTAGGTCAGCATGAACTCGGAGAGGGAAATGGACATTGCCAAGAAACTCGGAGTGCTTGGGAACGGTTAGGAGGGCACTGACTTTTCTAGGCTGCCCCATCTATATTTCCTGGTAAAATACATGGGAAAATCCTATTTGGTAAAAATTCCACTTAGGTTTAGGGTTAGGTCAGAATGAACTCGGAGAGGGAAATGGACATCGCCAAGAAACTCGGAGTTCTTGGGAACGGTTAGGAGGGCACTGACTTTTCTAGGCTGCCCCATCTATGTTT
>NW_015399541.1:0-1949 GCF_001527695.2 Protobothrops mucrosquamatus
TGTACCTCTGGGCGGTACGATGAATGTGATGCTCCAAGTGTTTTTATTACTTTATCAAAATATAACATGCAGAACTACAAAGAGAATGAAAATAATGGGAAAAGAAGGGAAGAAAAGGGAAAAGATGAAAAAGTGTAGGATAAAGGGGAAAGAAAAAGAAAAGCATTTTGTTCCAACTTCTTTTGGAGCAGTGCAATAAGGTATTGACCTAGAACCTTGATTTTTTATTTCAAATAATAATAATAATAATAATAATAATAGTAGAATAATAATAATAATAATAATAATAATAATAATAATAATAATAATAATAATAATAATAATAATAATAATAATAATAATAATAATAATACCTTGACGTGGTTGTGGGGCTTGTGTACTCTGCAGAAGACGAGAGCTATGCCAGAGGTTCAACCATACTGGACCGGTCTCATCAGAGGAGTCAAAAAGTGTCTCTCCCATAAAAAAAATATGGAGAGACGTAAATTTCAGAAAGCCACACCAGCTCAGATGTCGCCCAGGTTAACAAGGTCCATGCTAGATGTTGGAGGTCCTGGATATCTGTGAAATATGGGGTAGAGCAGGGGTCTCCAACCGCCGGTCTGTGGACCAGTACTGGGATGTGGCATGCCAGAAACTGGTCCGCACAAACCAGGAAAGCCCCATCTGAGGGATGCAGGCAGCACACAAACCACACATCTCTGGTTGTTGTGCCCTGTCACCCACCAGAGGACTCAGTGGCCAATTTAGATTGGGAAGGACAGGAGTGGGTGCCGGGCCCAGCATCAGGGCCATCTGAAAGCTCCGACGAATGAATGGAGCTGTCGCAGCCAGGGATAGAGGCAGAGCGTGGCCCATCCGCCAGCCCTCCGATGGAAAGGCTGAGACCTCCATGCCTGGAGGCAAGTGAGTCAGGAGCAGAGGACCACATGGGGCCAGTGATTGATGCGCAGGTGCAGCAGAGGCTGAGGAGAGGAGAACAGCGAGAGGCTATGGGGTGGTCTTCGGGGCAGAAGAGCCACCTCTGCTAACGTAGCCCCACCCTCAGCTGTGGATAAAAGGCAGGGGCGGAGACAAATAAGTGTGGCAGACAACTATTTGACTTCCTGCCGGTCAGACACTTGCATCTGGAACTCCTGACATTTCTTCTTGGAATTTTGCCAGAGTTTTTCCGCAGATGCCATGGCGCTGGAAGTCGGAGCGCCTTCTGAGCGTGGGCGTGTCTTATGTGAAACAATAGCCAGCTTGTTTGAAGGACCTTTGGCTGCAAGCGTGGTGAGACTGAGAGTAACTCTGGGTTTTGGGAGACCCCTACAGAGGAAAAGGGAGTGAGCTCCATTGTTCGGAGGATGTGTGAAGCTGCTGGCGTTCCTGAAATAAAAGGAACGTTAGAGACTATTTGGCGCATCTGTTGTGTTTGGGGAGCCAGGTCAGAACACCAGACCGCAGAAAAGCCTCTCTACACGGAACCGGTCCCTGGTGCCCAAGAGGCTGTGAACCTCTGGGCTAGAGGATTCAGGACTTTTGGCTGAGCAACCAGGGCCAGCAGCTGCAGAACTACTGGAACAAAAGGTGTTTACCTGTCGCAAATACACAGTGATTGAAAACAAAGAAAGAATGATCTGTTATTACAGATCAAGCCCAATAAGAAGAGGATATCTGAAATGAATGTACCCAGTCTGGAAAGAAGAACATCCAGAATCAGAAATAACAGAACAGAGACTAGCAGATCAACGCAGGTTTATGATACGAACTAAAGTATTCACAGAAACAGAATTGGGCGAACTGCAAAGGTTTACCCAGGGCAAAGGAATCAAAGCCTTGCCGGAAGTAACTCAGAAAGTAGAGGCAAACCAGGGGGAGATGGCAGTGGAGGAATCCAGCAGAGATATACAACTGTTCTCACTTGGAAACCGGGCGCCTCTCCCTCAGGAAGAACAAAGCCCTCT
>NW_015399541.1:5149-6563 GCF_001527695.2 Protobothrops mucrosquamatus
CGGCCACCAGGTCCTCAGTCGAGCCACGGGTCAAGGTCTCGGGTATTGGCCCAAGCTCCGTCTGGAACCTCTCGGGGTCCATCAGGCACATGGGGCGGAACCATTTTGTCACTTCCGGTTCCGCCTCCCCGTGGTGGGGCGTAGCGGTAGGAAAGGCCAGCCGAAGGAGAGAGTGATCTGACCATGACAGGGGCTCAACAACTATTTCCCCTAAACCACGATCACTCAACCACTGGCTGGAGGCAAAAACTAAGTCCAGTGTGTGTCCTCCGGTGTGGGTAGGGACATCAACTAATTGGGTCAGGTCCATGGAAGTCATGGAGGCCATGAACTCCCGAGCCACCTCAGATGCTTCACCTACCGATGGCAGATTGAAATCCCCCATGACCAACAGTCTGTGGGTCTCAATCGCCATCTCGGCTATCACACTGAGAAGCTCGGGTAGGGCTGCTGATACATAGCGGGAAGCCAGGTATACAATCAGCACGCCCTGCTGCCTCCCATGACCCCACTTCACACCTAGGGACTCACAACCGGCAGTCTGCGGCACAGTGGTCTCTCTTGGCTCCAGGCCTTCCTTAATAATAACCACCACCACCCCACCCCGACCCTGGGCTCTCGACTGGTGCAATGCACGGTAACCTGGTGGGCACATTTCAACGAGGGGCACCCCCCCTCTTGTCCCAGCCAGGTCTCCGTAATACCCGCCAGGTATTTCAATCCTGAGCTACAAATAAACTCCTTCATCAATAAGTCTCTTCCTCAATGTAAGCTATTCACTACACTGATCAATATTGTTCCCCTTTCAATACTAAGAAGGGACCTTGGAGGTCATCTAGTCCAAACCCAGCCCCAGCCCTGCCAGCCCCATGACCCCCTCCTCACCAGCAGCCCCCTGGAGGAGAGTCGCCCCGTGCGCAGTCTCCATGGAGCAGCACAGCCAAGGACATGGCAGCCGGGCAGCGGGGACAAGACTCCACCCTCGTGTCCCATCGCATGCAGACGATGCTACAGGGCGCGGACAGAGGGCGTGGCCACCATGATGCTGCTGGGCTGCCTGGGCGATCTGCTGTGGTGGGCCGTGGAGGTGGTGTGTGGCCCTGCAGAGAGGAGAGGCAGGGCGGGGCAGGGGCAAGGAGGTTTTGGGGCACTCAGTCTCAAAAACGTTCATCATCATTGCTCTATACCATTTCAGACAAGTGGCTGTCCAGTCTTCTCTTTAAAATTTCCAGTGTTGGAGCATTCACCGCTTCTGGAGGCAGGTGGTTCCACAGGTTAATTGTTCTCACTGTCAGGAAATTTCTCCTTAGTTCCAGGTTGCTTCTCTCCTTGGTTAGTTTCCATCCGTCGCTTCTTGTCCTGCCTTCATGTGCTTTGGAGGATAGGTTGACCCTCCCCTTCTTTCCTATCCTCT
>NW_015399542.1:0-2543 GCF_001527695.2 Protobothrops mucrosquamatus
ACTTGTGGTTTGCATACTTAATTTTTTTAGCAATGGTTTAACTTTCAATAATGATTCTCTATTTTTAAATGATTGTTTCTATATTATTTATTTAATTTGATTGTTGTATGCTGCCCAGAGTCACTTCTTAAATTTAGCAAATTATTCTATTCTATTCTATTCTATTCTATTCTATTCTATTCTATTCTATTCTATTCTAATCTAATCTAATCTAATCTAATTAATACAATGCAATACAATACAATACAATACAGTACAATAATGTTATGTTATGTTATGTTATGTTGTTATATTGGATTACAAGGCAAGGATTTTTTTTAAGAAACAGAAAATAATATTTTCAAACAAGATTCTTCTGAACTTTTATGTTTGCTTATTTCTAGTCACTTTGATCTCACAGGGTGATAATGTGGTCTCATAATCCCATGAAAGCATTTGCCAAGCAATACATATTTGTGATTTTTTTGGCTAGTAAAAAAAAAGTCTGTGTACATTCTTCTTTCATAATTCTAAATCCTACTTTCCCTTCAGAAATGTCTATATAGTGGTTAATTAAGTTGGCACAATGTGTCATCTTTTGCTGAAGAAATATTTTTCATCAACGTTTATTTGATATTTGAACTAGTGGTTTTCAAACAAAAACAAGCATCTAAGTTAACCTTCCCCAACTTGGTGCCCCCAGATGTTTTATAATCAAGCAAATAGAAGAGCTACGAAGCAACGGGAACATCAGAAAACCACACTATTACTTTTCATTGAAAGAAATGGAACTCATGTGTCTTTCTACTATTTACAAGATATTAAGGGAACATAAGTTGCTTTGCATGAATGCACACGTGAAGACAGCCAGGAACAATTCCTACAGCTGCTGCACAAATCCCCCAACACACCCACCCTCCAAACCAGTTCCTTTTAATGATTCAAATACAGGTGCTTTGTGCATGCTCCCATATGTTGCAAAGTCTTCATTCACATAATTAAAAGATCCAAGTCTTTTCCATGAGCCTACCGTATAGTGCATGCAAATAAAACAATATAATAAAACAAGGTTTAAGTATTATTCTTCTGTAACCTTTAGTTTGGGGCAGGTAGTGTCTGGTGGCTTTTTGATGTTGATATTTTTAAAATGGGCATTCATCTCCATTCACCGTCAGTGAATTGTGTTAATAAACTTTCTTTGCTGCAGTGATACTGAACAGAGTATTCCTTTCCCAGGAAAAGCTGTTTTGCCTGTTAACTAAGCATGAGGCTCTAGTATGATCTACTCAGTCCATACTGGGAGCAACACGGGGGGAGAAACAAGTTAAAGCCAGAGGCTGAACAAAATTCATTTCTATACAAACTCTCCACAGTTTGGAGCCTTGGCATCAGGCAGTCATTGTTGTGAACCTGATTTCCTTCTGAATTAGATTACTCTGTGATTCCCCATTAAATAATCTGTTCCCCAAGTGTGTATAATTCACATGCTGTTGCTGCTTATATATACAGCTCTGTGAAATGGAGCTTTCCTCTAGCATCGGTCTCACCAGATGGCTAAAACATCCTGTCTCTGCTCCCCTCCAAGGTTATAGAAACTTATAATTACCAGAAACCAGAGCTTTTTCGGAGCTCTTTTTTTTTTTCTCAGATTAGATTAGGATGATGAGATGGGGTAGGGGGGAGGAGGGGAGAAGAGGCAGTCATTCCTGCAAGTCCGATATGATTCAGGCAGAATTCTTGCCAGGAATAATCAGCCTATCCAGGGCCTGGCTAGGGAAAGGAAATCAAATAATACAGGAAAATAATGTATGTGCTTCCTCCCATCCCAAAACACACACTGGGTCCCCCCGGGAGGATCCCATCACAGTTGAGAACATAACTTAACTGCTGTCCAAGGAAACAACAGCCTTACTTTCTAACTGTGCTTTGCCTGCCCAGCCTCGGCTCCTTCCACTTGGCAGTGGCTACCTCTGACACAAGCGTTCATTTCAAATGAATTTTCTTATCCCCATCGATGTGGGAATATATAACTCATTTTCGGTTAAATGGAAAAACTAGAGGAATTGAGAACAGTGGAGGAACTGTATTTTGCCAAGCTGAGACTGCAATGCCTACACTATGGGGCACACAGATCTTGCTTCTGCCAGTCTTTCTCTCATGCCCTACTTTTTTTTTGCCCTCACTCAATAAGAATCTGGAATTGGAAACCAAAGTCAAAAAAAGTTGTACTGACGTTGGCAAAAGGAAAAGACCAAATAAACGTTAACTCCACCCTGCAGATATTTCCAGATCCCATTTTCCCAAACGCTGGACATATAATGAGGTCCGCCATCCTCGCACATGCGCACACTAACAGAATCTTTTAAGTACCGTCCCAGGCGCCTGATGGACCCGGAGAGGTTCCTGACGGAGCTTGGGCCATATCCGGAGGCGTTAGGTCACGACTCGGCGGAAGATCAGGCCGCGGCCTGGGATGCGGCCGCGGCCGCGGCACTGGACCGAGTCGTGCCGCTGCGGCCTCTGACCCGGCGTAGATCTCAATTAGCTCCTTGGTTTACTGAGGA
>NW_015399542.1:4563-6563 GCF_001527695.2 Protobothrops mucrosquamatus
AAGACGTGGTTGTTCCAGCAAGCGGGACTGGCCTAGGGGATTTTATAGGGGTTTTAATTACTTTTAAATTTGACATTCTCAAATATTTCATTTTAATCAAATTTTAAACTAGGTGTAATATGTTAGCTTTTTATCATTTGTCAGCCGCCCTGAGTCCGAAAGGAGAAGGGCGGGATATAAATACAATTAATAAAATAAAATAAAATAAATAAAATAAAGAGGGTGTCTTACCCAGAAGGCTGATGCCCAACCGGGAAAGGCCTTGTCTTAGTCCTTCTCCCAGATTTTCTGGCAGCTGCCGTCTCCATTCTTCTTGCCGATTGTAATGCTCCTCGTCCAGGGAAAGCCTATCCATATTTCGTGCCAGGCTTGTTGCTAGGTTGGTAATGGATGTTAGCGTACCTGAAGGCAAACAGGTGAGTTGATGCCCAGTTAATTTGGAAAGGGCAAGAGATGTTATTTCAGGCAGCCCTTGACTTACAAGAGTTCATTTAGTGACCATTCAAAGTTACAATGGCACTGAAAAAAGTGACGTATGACCTTTTTTCACACTTACGACCATTGTGCCGTCACTATAGTCATGTGTTCAAAACTCAAAGGTTTGGCAACTGGCTCATATTTAGGACGGTTTCGGTGTCCCAAGGTCGTGTGGTCACCTTTTGCAACCTTCTGACAAGCAAAGTCAATGGGGAAGCCAAATTCACTTAACAATCGTATTACTATAGTAGTAGTAGTAGTAGTAGTAGTAGTAGTAGTAGTAATAATAATAATAATAATAATAATAATAATAATAATAATAATAATAATGTTGTTGGAAGGGACCTTGGAGGTCATCTAGTCCAACCCCCTGCTCAGGCAGGAAACCCTATACCATTTCAGACAAATGGCTGTCCAGTCTCTTCTTAAAAACTTCCAGTGTTGGTGCATTCACCGCTTCTGGAGGCAGGTTGTTCCATTGGTCAATTGTTCTAACTGTCAGGAAGTTTCTCCTTAGTTCTAGGTTGCTTCTCTCCTTGATTAGTTTCCATCCGTTGCTTCTTGTCCTGCCTTCAGGCACTTTGGAAAATAGCTTGACTCCCTAACAACTTCAGTGTTCACTTAACAATGGTGGAAAGAAAGGCTGTAAAATGGGGGCAAATTTCATTTATCAAATGTCTCACTTACCAACAGAAATTTTGGGCCAACTGTGATCACAAGTCGAGGACTCCCTGTATTTTGCTTAAAAATAACGGAAACTACTACAATCAAGACTTGTACCACATAAAAGTGGTATGTCACACTAATAATAAAAGCTACTACTAATAATAAAAGCTACTACTCTTAATTCACTCAGTAGCCTTTATTATGAAGCCTGCTGTTAACTATGGTACAACAAAACTATAATGGACTCCAGGGATTTCCAAAACTAAGTACAGTTCTTAGCTTTTTCTCCCAAGTTTTGAAAAGAAAGAATTTCCATTTTTAAAAAATTTTCAGCATCCAGCAGAAACAAGCATGATTTTGTCTGGCTATGAAAAGGTTGTTTAAACCATATCCTAAATCAAGAAGCAACCAGCTAATGAAGGTTCAGCAAATAATAGTACCATTTGGACAGACAATCTGATAGTGCTTTGAACTGCTGGCAACCTAGCATTTTTTTCGTCTTTTGAATCTTTTCTATTTTCCAGCTGGCCTAGGCAGCCACAAGATGGCGCTATGTCTGTACACAAATCCAGGAAAAGCCAGATGTGTGCTTGCTTTACAAATGTGTTCAGCAATATTTAATAAGTGTCTATTATTATCTTTTCAACTACATATGATGAGGCAATGTGGTGTAAGATTTCTGAAGTACTGCAGAAACTCTGAACTTCTTTTAACGTTTCTGTTCGGTTACTGCATTACAAAATGGTCATGTGGGAAAGCTTAAGTCACTAGCAGAAACAATAGTAGAACAGAAAAAGTGGATGAGGTCCTCTCCCCCCAATACATTCTCTCTCTCTCTCTCTCTCTCTCTCTCTCTC
>NW_015399543.1:0-3098 GCF_001527695.2 Protobothrops mucrosquamatus
GCACGACGTCACATGACGTTGCGAGTTTGACATGTCTGCATTAGGTGGAGTCTCCCATGCCAAATCCAGACTGAATATCTGGCTGACTGTGCGACAAACCACTATAATATTAATTAATATTAATATGATACTATAATAATATGATGAACCATAATTAATAGCCACCTCTATTCAGGTTGACAAATAACTACCTTTGATACGGTGTATCTCAACCTTGGGAACTTTAGGATGTGTGAACTTCAGCTGCCAGAATTCCCCAGCCAACACTTACTGGAGAATTCTGGGAGTTGAAGTCCACACATCTTAACATTGCCAAGTTTGAGAAAACACCGCTTTAACATATTGGCTCCAACTTAAGAAGCAATCAGAAGATGATGTAACCAGCTGAAAAGAGACTTAACCTGTAATTGAAAGCTCCCAGCATTCTCCAACTTTTGTCATAATAACACATTGCTTAAATATTTCTGAACAATGGGTTTATAATTTCTGACATCGCATTTCCAATTCTGAAAGATGGTCAAAATGGGTCATAAGCAACAGATTCTTTGCATTTATTTTATCAGAAGCCAAGAGGCATTATGTTTGATTATTGCTAGAAACTCCATAAGGACATTCTAAGGAAGTCTCTACCGAGGATTCTGTGTTTGACATTGTAATACTATGCTATTTAATTAAATGAATGCCTTCAGAATGAGACAACTCATCCGACCTGAACACCTTATTGTGCAAACAGAGGGAGGGGGGGACTGCCTTTTTTCCCCTTCAATGGAAGCTAAACATAAACTAAGCAGATAGCAAAAATAACGAAGAACAGACCTGGCAAAATCTTTCTAGCTTTCTCTCTGTTTTCTCCAATAAATTCATCATCTTGGATAGTGTCATCATTAGAAACAGTGGAAATAAATAGGATACACATCAGAAATGAAGAATGCTTGGAGCATCGTCCATCTAGATGGCCCATTTCAGAGGATGCTCAAATGTGACAGTAAACTAATAATAATAATAATAATAATAATAATAATAGTAGTAGTAGTAGTAGTAGTAGTAGTAGTAGTAGTAGTAGTAGTAGTAATAGTAATAGTAATAATGAAGTTGGAAGGGACCTTGGAGGTCATCTAGTCCAACCCCCTGCTCAGGCAGGAAACCCTATACCATTTCAGACAAATGGATGTCCAGTCTCTTCTTAAAAACTTCCAGTGTTGGAGCATTCATCACTTCTGAAGGCAGGTTGTTCCATTGGTTAATTGTTTTAACTGTCAGGAAGTTTCTCCTTAGTTCTAGGTTGCTTCTCTCCTTGATTAGTTTCCATCCGTTGCTTCTTGTCCTGCCTTCAGGCACCTTGGAGAATAGCTTGACTCCCTCTTCTTTGTGGCAGCCCCTGAGATATTGGAATACTGCTATCATGTCCCCCCTCGTCCTTCTCTTCGTTAAACTAGACATACCCAATTCCAGCAGCCTTTCCTTATATGTTTTAGCCTCCAGTCCCCTAATCATCTTTGTTGCTCTTCTCTGTACTCTTTCTAGAGTCTCAACTTCTTTTTTACATCGTGGTGACCAAAACTGGATGCAGTATTCCAAGTGTGGCCTTACCAAGGCATTGTAAAGTGGTATTAATACTTCACGTGATCTTGATTCTATCCCACTGTTAATGCAGCCCAGCACTGTGTTGGCCTTTTTGGCAGCTGCAGCATACTGCTGGCTCATATTTAGGTGATTGTCCACTAGGACTCCGAGGTCCCTCTCACAGTTACTACTATTGAGCAAGGTACCCCCTATACTATATCTATACATTTGGTTTTTCTTGCCTAAATGTAGAACCTTACTTTTTTCACCATTGAATTTCATTTTGTTAGATAGCGCCCAGTGTTCAAGTCTGTCCAGATCCTCCTGTATCCTAAGCCTGTCTTCTAGTCTAGTCTAGAACTAGTCTAGTTATAGTTGTCTCCAAGCTTAAACACCATGTCACCCTTCAGATTTTAGAAGCCCAAAGCACTACTACAACAGGGAAGGGAAGGGAAGGGAAGGGAAGGGAAGGGAAGGAGGTTCTCTCCCCCCAATTAGATCCTCATCAGGGTTTAAATGCAAATGGTGACATGTCAATTTCTTTCAACTGAATGTGCAGTCACAACCAAAGGCAGAATTGGATGCAGATCAAAATGTAAACATTGTCCATTAAGAAGATAAAACAAGGCAAGCTCAATTACATCAAGCCCCATTATGTTCACTATTCTGCTTTTCGCAGTTGCCAGCTAGAGGCTTCTAGGAACGAGTGCATGGAAGAAAAGAGTCAGTCTCCCTGTTGCTCCCCGACAGATGTTATTTAGAAATACAGCTCTTCTCATTCAAACATTCCATGCCGCCTTCTCATTTCATAAATATTTTAAACCTTTAATAGTGACGGATGTATCTATTCTCCGTAAATTAAGCCAATTCTCCATTAAAGGCTTCTTAGCTAGTGGGGCCGAATCAGTTTCTCATTTCAAAATTAACATCGGATGGTTTTAATGGCCTGACTTATGTTGATAAATTTAGAGCTTCAAAGTACATTAAGACTCATTTTAGGGCAGATAAGGCTATGTGCACAAGGTGACAGCTTTTTATTTGCTAAATACATGAGTAAATATTTTGTTGTTGTTAGTTGCGAAGTCGTGTCCGACCCATCGCAACCCCATGGACAACTGGCTGTGAGACAAAAGTTACATAATATTTATTTATTTATTTATTTATTTATTTAATTTATATACCGCCCTATCTCCCTTACGGGACTCAGGGCGGTGAACAGGCGATACTAAAAACCACAATAATAAATAAATAGTTTCTGTGCTAAAATCAAATTAAATAACAGGCCTGTTCTAAAAACACCCCATACAAGACCCCCACTAAAACATAATCAAACTATGCCAGGCCGGCCGCACGGAATAGATGGGCCTTCAGGGCTCGGCGAAAAAGGCGCAGGTCCGCAACTGTACGTAGGTCGGGGGGTAGGTCATTCCAGAGGGCAGGAGCTGCCACAGAGAAGGCTCTCCCCCTGGGGGTCGCCAGCCGGCATTGTCTGGCTGACGGCACTCTAAGGAGGCCCTCTCTGTGGGAGCGGACTG
>NW_015399543.1:3886-6563 GCF_001527695.2 Protobothrops mucrosquamatus
GTGCAGCTCGCGCAGGAGAGGTGTTACATGGGAGCATCTAGAGGCCCCCAAAATCCCCCGCACAGCCGCATTCTGAACTAGCTGGAGCCTCCGGGTGCACCTCAAGGGGAGCCCCATGTAGAGAGCATTGCAATAGTCCAGGCGGGAAACAACGAGGGCTTGAGTGACTGTGCGTAGGGCGTCCCGATCCAGAAAGGGGTGTAACTGGCGTATCAGGCGAGCCTGATGAAAAGCCCCCCTGGCCACGGCCGTCACATGATCGTCTAAAGACAGCCGAGCATCCAGGAGGACGCCCAGGTTGCGGGCCCTCTCCGCGGGGGCTAATGACTCACCCCCGATAGCCAGAGATGGAACCAACTGGCTATGACGTGACGCCGGAAACCACATAATATCAAAGAAATGGTGGAATAGAATCATTAAAGAAAGGATGTAAAAGGGGGGACAGAACGAAACGTGAATGACAAAAATTAAAATGTTTTTTAAATTATTTTACATAATTAAATTGTTGAAATTGTACCACAGTAAGTTGTCCCAAGGTGAGTTCGCTGCAGTGAGCGATCCTTCAGTGAGCTGGCCATGGCAAGCAGCCATGGCGAGTTGACCATGGCGAGTTGACCATGACGAGTTGACCATGGCGAGTTGGCAGCAGTGAATTGGCCACTGCAAGTTGGCCATGGCGAATTCTCCCGCTCTGCCTTTCCACTGCCATCTGGTGGTCAGCCAAATGCTTGCACATTACCTTTGGTGCATCTTACAACCGTAATGGGGCCTGCCCATCAAGTAGTAAGCGGTGATGTTGTAAAAAGGGTCAGCCACATGACCAACTCAATTTTACTATTCACCTTCATCAATTTTACAATCTTTCTGGTGGAAGTTGTTAAGAGATTCATAAGGCATAAAGCAGCTGACATTGTCATTAAGTAAATGTCATTAAGCAAAGCAAAGTTTCGCTAAGGGTGAAGCTTAGCGAAAAATTGGAAGTAAATGCTGGGTTTGGGCAAAATGGTCATAAAATGTGGTAATGGGACTGTAAGATGCCGTAATCGGCCATAAATGCAGTCCAGTTGCCAAACACCTGAAATAGGACATGTGGTCATGGGAAGGGGGTTTGGGATCATCAGAACTTCCAATCCAGGTTGTAAGTAGCCTCCAGGTAGGTCTGTTGTAATTCTGAGTGGTCGCCAAGCAACTGATTATAAGGCAAGAATTTATGACTTATCATTATAAATTGAGAACTACCACTAGACTGAAACATGACTCATAGAACCATAGGGTTAGAAGGGTCTTGCAGGCTATACCCCTGCCCAAGAAAGAAGACCTCCTATCATTTCTGCCTCAATTAGGTCCCTAGAAAAGAAAGATGCTCAACTCCATTTGGTTGAAATGATAGGTTCTTTTACTAAGGATTAGTGGTTGCAGCAAAAGCGAGGCTAGATCTGAGGATACCATGCAAAGGTTACAAGTTTTTCCCTTGTCCACAGCCCTCCTCCTGATTAAACTGTTAGTGTATAATAGCATCCCGTTTTGATGTTTTGGGAATCGCTTTGATGTTAAATGTGTCTTGAACACGCTTCACATTCTTTCTCATGCCAGGCATCCTTGAGGTGGCTGGTTCAATCCAGTTAACCTCTCTGGTTCCTGTCAGTGTCTTTCCCTCTCCCTTTACATCCTTCTTTTCTTCACCTGCACAACTTCCCAATTTCCTCTGCTCCCTCCTTCCATTTATGGCAGGATGCCAGCAACTTTGCGAAGCGTAGCGAAGATGGCAGAGCTGACAAATGGTTGTCCATTCTTTTCCTGAAAACTTCCATTGATGGAACACTTACAATCAAGGAAGCGAGCTGTTCTATTGCTTAACAGTTCCGTCTTTCAGGACATTCCATTATTTCCAGGTTGGATCTTCCTCTGACAAGCTTCTACCCATTGTTTCCACCCATTGCTCAGGTGCTGTGGGAATAAAATGACGCCCTCTTCCCTGTGGTAGCCCTTCAAGTATTGGAAGACAGTTATCATGTCTCCCCTTTATCTTCTCTTTGTTAAGCGAAACATACCTACTTCCCTCCGCTGATCATACAATTTAGCCTCCAGACTTTTATCGTGTTTGAACTGTAAAGGAGGGAATGCAATCATTGGAACAGGCAAGTTTTATGAGATTTGCTTCAATTTTATTTCATTCTTAATAAACCAAAGCAGGTTTGGAGTGCAAGTGTACTCTTTAAAAAGTTGATTAAATTAAATTGAATAGTTATAAGTACAGCTTTATAATTGTTTATTCAAAAGCAAATGTTATTGCTCTGTGTGATTATCTGACCTACCATCTCAGTTCAAAGGGTAGATAATGGTAATAAGGACAAGAAAGGCAGTTTCCTAAACAGCTACCTGCAAAATTCTCCATCAAATTCAGTGAAAAACAGTCTCTTCACTGAATCATAGGAAAGCCATTAAAATAAACTAAATAATTTCTGTACTAGTACACTGGAAGATAAATTGGAAACTGTTCATTTGCTGAAGCTCTTGTAACTTATCATTTTCATATTGTAAATGTTTTTTTTTTAAAAAGACTCTGGGAGAATGTTGCTCTGAAGATTCAACTTTTACCAGAAGCGAATTGCAAAGTCTTAGAAATGGGAAAGATACGAAAATTGCACAATTGAGTGGAAAAAAAAGGGAACCCCAC
>NW_015399543.1:10123-13584 GCF_001527695.2 Protobothrops mucrosquamatus
ATATTAAGAGTCCTGCTGGCAGTAGCTGTGCCAGCTCTGGGAAGTAGTTAAAATCAGGAAGATGAATAGAATTTGGAAACCAGCAGTTAACCAAGGAAATTGTTTTAGGACTGATAAGATGATTGCAGTTTTTTATTCTTGCCAATAATAATTGGTTTACAGAACTTGATACCACTTGAAATTTCCATACTATGTTCAAAGATACCATCTATTCAAAGAACTGTCATAAGGTTATGTCATGATTCACTTTGGGGGTGGGGGGAAATAGTCCAATCAATGAACAATTATTACAGATTAAATCTTAAGAATCATGATAGGACATTAATCTGATTAAACACGCACATCTTTATAACTGTTAATAATCCACAGCAATATCAGACAAGAATATCTCACTTGGCATTTTAATTTATTCCAAGTTATTTTATTTTATCAAACCTCTTCTTACGTTTTGGCAACTTCTGTAACAAAGGATTATTAACATTCAGACCTTTTTTTGTTTATTTTAATTTTGTAGACAAAAAAAAGAGCTCTATAAACATTCCAAGAGCCTGCATGAGTCACACTATTAGAACATAGAACATACTGTAGAAAAATAGAGTTGAAAGGGACCTTAGAGGTCTTCTAGTCCAACCCCCTGCTCAAGCAGGAGACCCTATACCATTTCAGATAAATGGTTGTCCAGTCTCTTTTTAAAAGCCTCCAGTGAAGGAGCACCCACAACTTCAGAAGGCAAGTTATTCCATTGGTTAATTGCTCTCACTATTAGTAAATTTCTCCTTAGTTCTAGATTGCTTCTCTCCTTGGTTAGTTCCTGTCCATTGTTTCTTGTCTTGCTTTTTGATGCTTTGGAAAATAGTTTGACACCCCCCCTCATCTTGTGTAGGAGCTCCTCAAATATTGGAAAAGTGCTATCATGTCCCCCCAGTCCTTCTTTTCATTAGACTAGACCAGAGGTAGGCAACCTCGGCTCTTTTATGACTCATGGACTTATACTCCCATAATTCCTGAGTCAGCTATGCTGACTCAGGAATTCTGGGAGTTGAAGTCCATGAGTCATAAAAGAGCCAAGGTTGTCTACCCCTGGACTAGACATACCCAATTCCTGTAACCGTTCTTCGTATGTTTTAGGCTCCAGCCCCCTAAACATTTTTGTTGCTCTTCTCGGCACACTTTCCAGAGTCTCTACATCTTTTATTGTGGGATGACCAAAACTGGATGCAGTATTCCAAGTGTGGTCTTACTAAGGCTTTGTAAAGTGGTACTAGAACTTGGTTCTATCCCTCTGTTAATGCAGCCTAGGATTGCATTGCATTTTTCGGTGCTGCCACACACTGTTACACCTGCTGTTGGTCACCTAACCTTGCTTCTAGGATGAAGGGTTTCAGAGCATGCTGTAGCTTTGCCCAGTTGTGATTGGAAGGTATCAGTACAAAGAGAAAAATAATACTTTTGGACCGGTACAGCTAATGTTAGCTCAAAGTTGAGGATGGGATTATTGGCAAAGATGCTTTCCAGGCATTATTGTGGATAAATGCTAGTAAATACAGGACTTGTGGCAGCTCCAAATATTGCTGTGGAATTTTTACCGTTTCCAAAATATTCTTTGTATCTTTGCAAACCATGGTTGTAAACAAGATTGGCATTTATTGCCATCTGCCCTATAGCTTTCTGTCTTAAAAATGGAACAGCAGTCTCTCTCTCTCTCTCTCTCTCTCTCTCTCTCTCTCTCTCTCTGTGTGTGTGTGTGTGTGTGTGTGTGTGTGTGTGTGTGCGCGCATTCAAAATAAAGCTATTCTCATATTTTCACCCACCCCATCCAATGGCTTAGAGTAGCTTTCTGCAATTTCCTTCCATTTCATTTTAGATTAACCTCTCTCTAAGCCAACGTTGCTGTTTGGCAGTGCTGATACCGGCAAACAACTGCTTGCGTCATTCTTTTCCTAGGAGATGCTATTCAGAGGAAGTGTCTTTAACATATTTTCAGAACAAATTGTATTTGCGCTTGCTAGGGTTGCCTATAACACTAATTGAGGCCTGCCTGAATATACAGTAACACAAAACAAAAAAAATCAGAAATGGATTTTTTTAGACAAGTTGATGCATGCTGTTGCTGGTGGAAAGTGCTTTCCCCCCCCCCATTAAAACTGTTCTTTTTCTAACTTCTAAAAGGAAGGCTAACAATCTTTCAAAAGCCTTTATTGAGTTCAGGAACAAAAGCTTTTCAAGATCCCGATTTCCTATCCTGCCGTTTTTAATCCAAATGCAAAGAACCCTGGATACAGTATATTCTCAATGTATGCTGATTTATGATGAGGCTCCATAGACTGGGGTAAAGCTAAAACCCCAGTTAGCTACTTGGGCATTTATCGTCCTCTGCAACAGGGCTTTTCAACCAGTGGTACAGGTACCACCTGTGGTACATTGGCACCTGGCAGGTGGTACGCGGCCATCCTAGAAAAGTGGTAGCAGGGGAGGGGAATGAGCTGAACCGGTGGCAGCACCGCACAAGCCTGAGCGAGAGATGGCTGGAGTTGCAGGGCTGTCAGGGCTCAGCGGAAGCACCAGGATCAGTGCCAGGCTCCAGCTGGAGCTCGGCACTGATCCTGGTGCTTCTGTTGAGCCCTGAAGAAGCGCTGATCAGCTGGAATGTTGCAGCATCTCCAGGGTCTTGTGATTATCAGTTGCCAAGCATCTTACATTCAGATGCTTGGCAACTGATTCATATTTATGACGGTCACAGTGTCCCAGGTTCATGTGAAGTGAGCAAAACCTGCTGCAACCACCCAGCAGACGGGGGAAATAAAAGCCAAACACTCCCCACCCCATCCCCACTGCCAATCCTCAGCAGAAATGCTCACAACAATGAAAACCTCAGACAGGAGGAAGAGCGTGGCCGGGCAGGCGGGCAGGTGTCTTTCTCGGCTGTGGCTCGGGGGGGGGCACTTTTTTCAGTGCCATTGCAACTTCGAACAGTCACTAAGCGAACTGTTGTAAGTTGAGGACTACTTGTACTTTATCATTTTTTTCCTTTTTTTTTCTTTTGGTCATCAAGTTTTTGACACCTTGCTAGGCGACTGGTGGTACTCAGATGTTGCCATATCCTAAAAGTGGTACAATGGGTGAAAAGGTTGAAAAGCCCTGCTCTGCAACATTGTAGATTCAGTGACAGATAATGGAGGCATCCATCAGCATCCAAAGTATTATCATAAGCACAATGTATGTTAGGATAAAAGATAAATGAGAACATTTAAAAGGATTCTATCAATGCTCTCTACATGGGGCTCCCCTTGAGGAGCACTCGGAGGCTCCAGTTGGTCCAGAATGCGGCCGCGCGGGCGGTGATGGGAGCGACTCGTCGCTCCCATGTAACGCCGCTGCTGCGCGAGCTGCACTGGCTGCCTGTGGCCTTCCGGGTGCGCTTCAAGGTGTTGATTATCATCTTCAAAGCGCACCATGGCATT
>NW_015399544.1:0-2657 GCF_001527695.2 Protobothrops mucrosquamatus
AGTCCACGAGTCATAAAAGAGCCAAGGTTGACTACCCCTGGTCTAGCCTCTTCTTAAAAACCTCCAGTGATGGAGCACCCACGATTTCTGAAGGCAAGCTGTATATAATTATAAAGCATAAATGCTCGCTGAAATATGGTACGCGATCCTTTCCCAGCCCTGTGGGAGGAACCCACCTTTGTTTGGATCCAATTAAATGTGTTACTTAAAGAGAATTGGGGTCTGCCCATTTGTCCACACTGCGCGTGCATGACATCAGGAGACTTTTTTTATCTTTGAGTCTCCACCTTCTTTACAAGTGAGAAAACCCACTCTCTTCTAGCACTGATGATGTTACCTAGTTTGGTCATGAAACATCTGTAAGGAAAGAACCAAGCTCAGACTTGAACATTGGGTACTATCTAATAAAATGAAATTCAATGGTGAAAAAAGTAAGATTCTACATTTAGGCAAGGAAAACCAAATGCACGGGTATAGTATAGGGGGTACTTTGCTCAATAGTAGCAACTGTGAGAGGGATCGTGGAGTCCCAGTGGACAATCACTTAGACATAAGCTAGCCGTGTGCTGCAGCTGCCAAAAAAGTCAACACACTGCTAGGCTGCATTAACAGAGAGATTGAATCAAGATCACGCAAAGTATTAATACCACTTTACAATGCCTTGGTAAGGCCACACTTGGAATACTGCATCCTGTTTTGGTCACCACGATGTAAAAAAGATGTTGAGACTCTAGAAAGAGTACAGAGAAGAGCAACAAAGATGATTAGGGGACTGGAGGCTTAAGCATATAAGGAACGGTTGCTGGAATTGGGTATGTCTAGTTTAACTAAGAGAAAGACCAGGGTGATGTGATAGCACGTCTGAGGGGCTGCTACAAAGAAGAGGGAGTCAAGCTATTCTCCAAAGCACCTGAAGGCAGGACAAGAAGCAACGGATGGAAACTAATCAAGGAGAGAAACAACCTAGAACTAAGGAGAAACTTCCTGACAGTGAGAACAATTAACCAGTGGAACAACCTGCCTCCAGAAGCGGTGAATGCTCCAACACTGAAAGTTTTCAAGAAGAGACTGGACAGCCATTTGTCTGAAATGGTATAGGGTTTCCTACCTGAGCAGGGGTTGGACTAGATGGCCTCCAAGGTCCTTTCCAACTTTATTATTATTATTATAGAGCACCGAGGACCTCAAATATTATTATCTCCTATCCTTTGGCTGGACTGGTTGGGTTTGAAGACTGGACAAGCAGAAGGAGTGAATACAATTTGTCCCCGGACAAGTCCTTGCACTGGATCCCGATGGGGGTACAGGGGGAAGATCAAACATTATTTATGAACCCATCAGCAAAGCTGAGCCGCCAAAATTGCCAGAGGCTTCTCATTTACAAGCTGAGTAAGGATGAGTCAGATGTCCAGAAGGGCAAATCGTCTCTCCAACACCCAGAGATGTGTGTTTGCTGTGGGTTGAGCGACGCCATCCACTCAATTAACGGAGAGGGATGTCCCTCCGACTAGAAATAGCGGGAGCCATTTAGGAAAACATCTCCAGGGGTGATTACTCACTAACCCCTACCCTTGTGGCCTCTGCGTGGGCAACAAAGCCTAATGACATTCTGCACACCGCAGGATGATTTAGTGATCATGAATCACACCCTCCAAGGACAGGCAATGCCATTTGAGCAGAGAAATGGATCTGGGAAAGACAGGAAAGGATTCTCTGGATCCCGCCGCGGAGCAAAGCGGCAGCTGGAGTCGATTTTTCAAGGGATGCTAAGCCAGTGATGTTACCTTTGATGTAAAAGGAGATGGCAGACGTTCCTTCAGGGGTAGAGAAGATGAATTGTCACCTTCTCCTTGCTGCTGGAGGAAAAGGGAAAGGAAAGCAATTACGGGGTGTTTTTTTTCTTTCCAAGCTCAGACAGAAGCAGAAAAGGTAACAGGCGGAGGAATCACCACGCAGAATACAGATGGTCCTCGACTTACAACAGTTTTAGCAACCGTTCGAAATTACAACGGCATTGAAAAAAGTAACTTATGACCATTTTTTTCATACTTATGACCGCTGCAGAACCCCATGGTTGGAGGTATCTAGTCCAACCCTCCCTGCTCAAGCAGGAGATCCTATACCAGTGGTGGCAAACCTCTGGCATACATGCCAGAGGCGGCACTCAGAGCCCTCTCTGTGGGCATGTATCAGAACCCATATCTATAACATAAGGTCCCCTTATCCTTTCCTTCTTTCTCTCTGCTTTTCTTCCTGACCTGAATCTCACTCTCTTCTCTTCCTGGGTTCTGCCCTACTCCCAGGGGGGAGGGGAGAAGTGTTTGAGGGTTATTGCCTTGGTTTCCTCTATCACTACACTGTAACACTTTGCTTTCCTGCATTATTTTCTGTGAACTTTCCCAGCCCTTAATGTCAGCTAGTAAAGGGAGGGGAAGAATGGAATGCAACCTCCGGGAACTGGTTGATCTCTGCGTTCTCAAGAGAAGGTGTGAAGAGCCGTCAAAACATCGCAGCTAAAACCGGAGATGGCCTGATGTTATCTCCCTTTTCCCACAAGAAACTAAACACCTAGGGATCGGGCCATTTGAACTGACCGGATGAACAATGGGGTGGGGTTTTGCTTGGGACACTTTTTACCTATTGATCTGAGCAGGAAA
>NW_015399544.1:5424-6563 GCF_001527695.2 Protobothrops mucrosquamatus
AATAATAATAATAATAATAATAATAATAATAATAATAATAATAATAATAATAATAATAATAATAATAATAATAATAATAATAATAAAGTTGGAAGGGACCTTGGAGGTCATCTAGTCCAACCCCCTGCTCAGGCAGGAAACCCTATACCATTTCAGACAAATGGCTGTCCAGTCTCTTCTTAAAAACTTCCAGGGTTGGAGCATTCACCACTTCTGGAGGCAGGTTGTTCCACTGGTTAATTGTTCTAACTGTCAGGAAGTTTCTCCTTGATTCCAGCCAATTTTAAGCATGCTGAAAACTTTGAAGAGGTAGAAATAGAAATTGTTAACCTATTACAGGTAGTCCTAAGCTTACGGCCACAATGGAGCTGAAAATTTCAGTTGTTAAACAAGACAGCAAAGTGAGTTTTGCCCAGTGGTGGGATTCAGATAGGTGAACAACCGGTTCTCTGTGTGGATGCTGCTTCCAGAAGTCCATTCTGGGCCTGGGCAGCAAAAAATTAGCTACCGGTTCTGCCGAACTGGTGCGAACTGGCTGAATCCCACCCAATGGTTTTGCCCCATTTTATGACTTTTCCTGCCACGGTTGTTAAGTGAATCACTACAGTTGTTAAATTAGTAACATGGTTGTTAAGTAAATTTGGCTTCCCCATTGACTTTGCTTGTCAGAAGGTTGCAAAAGGGGATCACATGACCACGGGACACTGCAATCATCATAACTATGAGTCAGGTGGATACATCTGCATGTTTTCTGTGGAGTAACATGGAAGTGACTAGTCAGTGGCTTCTTCAAGTGTGGGTTTTTTTTCCAATTTCCAATATAATCCATAGCCTTGGGGGTTCCTGGTGGTCTACCTTCTGTGGTGGAATGTAGTCTGGATTCCTGGCGGGAGGGGGCTGCAGTCCTGAGGGCATAGAGGCAGCAGAGCTTGGAAAATTCGGTCAGCAGGAAGAGAGTTAAAACGGTTTCTCCCTAGCTATTCCCAGAGGCTACCTATAGTTATGCTGATAGTTGCTTTAATCTGCCAAGATTCTGTCTAAAGGTAAAGAACAACAGAGGAAACTGTTCTTGTCTTGACACATTCAAGTCCCAACCAGTGGCAGTTCTGCTTAGCTTTATCCAAATCTACCATGGTTGG
>NW_015399545.1:0-6562 GCF_001527695.2 Protobothrops mucrosquamatus
GATGGAGAAGGATGGAGAAGGAGAAAATAGATAAGGATGAAGGAGGAGGAGAAAAGGATGTGGAAGAGGGAGAAGATAGATAAGGAGAAGAGAGGAGAAGGAGAAGATAAATATGAAGAAAGGGAAGAGGAGACGAAGGAAAAGAAGACAATAGGTAAGGATGAAGGAGGTGGAGAAGATGGAGAAGGATGGAGAAGGAAGAGGAGAAGGAGGAAATAGATAAGGATGGAGGAGGAGGAGGAGGAGGAGACAAGGATGAGGAAGAAGAGGGAGAAGATAGATTAGGATGAGAGGAGAAGGAGAAGATAAAGATGAAGAAAGAGAGGGAAGAGGAGAAGGAAAAGGAGAAGGAGACAACAGGTAAGGAGGAGGGAGATGGAGGGCAAAGGGGATTTAGAGAGTAGCCAGAAATTTATCTTAGCATAGAAGGCCTTACAGGTGGTCCTCAAACATACGACCCCAATTGAGCCCAACATTTCTGTCGCTAAGCAAGACAGCCGTGACGTGTGTTTCACCCCTCCATACACACACACTTTACGACCTTTCTTGCCACTGCAGTGGCTAACTTAGGATCATGGTTAAGTGAATCTGGCTTGGCCCCATTGACTTTGCCTATCGGAAGGTCACAAAAGGGGGGGGAATCGCGTGACACCCACCAGGACCCTTGCCACTATCATAAATACGAAACCAGCACCTGAACTTGGATCACGTGACCGTAGGGATGCCGAAGGCCAAAGCGGTTGTGTAAATATATAAATATACTAGCTGTACCTGGCCACGCGTTGCTGTGGCTCAGTCTGGTTAAATTTACGTAAAACAGATGGCGCTGTTTTTCAAAAAAAGCATGTTTTTACATGTTTTTTCAAAAAAAGCATGTTTTTACCTGTCACAGGTATGCCATCTATATAATAGTAGGTATATAAAAACACGCGCGTATTCAAATGCAACGTTGTGTCAAAATTTCAAAGCAATCGGTGAAGAACGTTCGGAGATTTAAGAGTTTGAACAAACAAACATTTATATATATATAAATGTTATAAAGCTAAAAATTCGACTCTTGGGTAAATCCATGATAAAACCAATAAATAACAATCACCAAGAGGAAAGTAATAAATAGTAAAAAAAATTAATGAGCCGAGCTTTCGTTGGGCTCACCTAACATCATCAGGGCTTTAAAAGTAGTCACTGGGAAAGAGCTTTTATACGATGTTAACAGCCTGTATCCGGCTTCTGGAACGTGTCACCGGACCCAGCTGTTCGTGTTGTATCCTAGATGCATTGGACCCAGGATACAACACGAACAGCTGGGTCCGGTGACACGTTCCAGAAACCGGATACAGGCTGTTAACATCGTATAAAAGCTCTTTCTTTCCAAATTTGGATTTCTAACAAAGAATTAAGGGAGAACTGGAATAGCCATTTCGAACTTTTTAGTTCTTTTCAACCAGACATACCCTTCTGAGATTCGAACCTGGGCTGTCTGCATGTTAGGCAGATGTATTAACCTCTAGACCACAGGCTAGAGGTTAATATATAATATAATATATAATATAATATAGCCACGAGTGGCTTTTTCCGGCGCCGTCGTAACTCTGAACGGCCGCTAAGCAGACGGTGCTAAGCCGAGGACCACCGGCGCTTCCAGGAAGCGCTCCTTAAACCCCACCCCACCCACCCACCCACCCGCGAAATTTGAAGCGACGATTCACTTCCGGGGTGGTGCAGCGACCCGAACGAAGGGAGAAGGAGGTCCGAGGTGCGTCGTCTTCTGCTGCAGTGCCCCTTCCGTCCCGTCTCACGGGCGTCCTCCTCTTCCTTCTGTTTTTCCTCCTCCCCCTCCCCCTCCCCAAGACATCGAGCTGCTCCACGAGGACTTTGCCAACGTTGAGCCCGCTTGCGCCAAGCTGCAGAAAGTGAAAGTGGTCCTGCTCCTGCCTCGCTGTTCCGGCCTGGGGGTCAGCAATCCCATCGAATTTATTTTGGAGGAGCACGAAGGTAACTTCCCGGAGGGATTTTGGCTGCCTCGTTCTCTTTTCTGTTGCATTTCCGGCCAACTGTCTAGATCCTCTTTGCCCACCTTCTCCTCCTCCTTTCCCCTTCTCCTTATCTATTGTCTCCTTCTCCTCCTCTTTGTTCTTCTTTATCTTTATTTTCTCCTTCTGCTCCTCTCTCTCCTCCTTATCTATCTTCTCCTTTCTTCATCTCCTCCTCCTCCTCCTCCTCCCTTATTTTATCTTCTCCTTCTCCTTCCTCATCCTTATCTCTCCTCCTCCCTCCTCATCTGTTTTCTTCTCCAGCAAACCAGTGGTTGGATTTTGGCCAAGTTAACCAAACTCAAGGCATGGTCTCAGACTCAACTGGAGGTGTTCCATAATAATTAGGGGACAGCAGAACCAAAACACGTGAAGTCTGGAATGTATAAACCATCTTCAAGCACCATGGCTGACTTTGGGAAGCACCACATAAGACTATGTTTGGTAGGCTTTGCTAGAATAGAATAGAATAGAATAGAATAGAATAGAATAGAATAGAATAGAATAGAATAGAAAATATGGAATGGAATGGAATGGAATGGAATGGAATGGAATGGAATGGAATGGAATGGAATGGAATAGAATAGAATAGATATTGGAATATAGAATAGAATAGAATAGAATAGTAGAATAGAATAGAATAAAATAGAATAAAATAGTAGAATAGAATAATAGAATAGAATAGAATAGATATTGGAATATAGAATAGAATAGAATAGAATAGATATTGGAATATAGAATAGAATAGAATAGAATAGAATAGAATAGAATAGAATAGATATTGGAATATAGAATAGATATTGGAATATAGAATAGAATAGAATAGATATTGGAATATAGAATAGAATAGAATAGATATTGGAATATAGAATAGAATAGATATTGGAATATAGAATAGAATAGATATTGGAATATAGAATAGAATAGATATTGGAATATAGAATAGAATAGATATTGGAATATAGAATAGAATAGAATAGAATAGAATAGAATAGAAATTAGAATAGAATAGAAATTAGAATAGAATAGAAGAGAATAGAAGAGAATAGAAGAGAATAGAAGAGAATAGAATTGTGAATGTCCAGCCTCTTCTTAAAAATCTCCAGTGATGGAGCGCCCACAATTTCTGGAGGCCAGCTGCTCCTGTTAATTTTCAAACGAGAAGGCAGATTGTTAATTGTCGTTTTCTGACCACTAATGTCCCCTTGCAGCGTAGACATTTTATTTCATGTCCTCTTTAGATGCAGAGTTACTCAGAGACCTCTCTCAAGGGTCGGTCGCTGAAGACAAACTAAGCACCCTTGCTCAACAGCAGCTGAAAGAGCTGACCCACGCGATGCAGTGTGAGTTTTTTTTGTCATGAACTCAGTCCCATAACAGGTACAATTGTATATCTATAACAGCACACCCTTCCCAGTTTCGGTGACCCAGCTCCTTCTCGGTCTCTTATCAAAAGCAAGATTTGTTTCTTCTCTGCTCGAAGCCTTCGGTATGGGATCTTAGCAGACTGTGGGTGTGAGGGACACACATCTGAATTGCCAGCTGTAAATCCATGTTTCCCAACCTTGGCAACTTTAAGAAACGTAAGAGTTCAACTCAACCCAAAATATAATAAAACACACATTTCCCAAATACGGAAAGCAAAATACACCGTCGTCGCAGCGTTTCATGACCCAACTAGGTAACACCATCAGGTTGCACTGATGACGCTACTTAGTTGGGTAATAAAACATGTGCAAGGAAACAACCAAGCTCGGAGAGTACCGGGAACCCCATGGTCCCCCTCCTCCTCCTCTCCACAATCCTTCCTTCTAGCACTGATGACGTTGCCTAGTTGAGTGATAAAACGTCTGCAAGGAAACAACCAAGCTCGGAGAGTACCAGGAAACCCATGGTCCCCCTCCTCCTCCTCTTCCTCTCCACAATCCTTCCTTCCAGCACTGATGATGTTGTCTAGTTGGGTAATAAAACGTCTTCAAGGGAACCGCCAAGCTCGGAGAGCGCCAAGGTCCCCAGCGGACAAGGATTTGCCGAGTTTGTATCATTTGCGCCATTTTTTAGAAGTTTCTCCAAAAGCTTGGTTTTTGAATGACGATTTCCTGGACTAATCCTGATTTGAATCCCGGCAGTTGCTAAAGTACAAGCTCTGGTCTACTGCACCTGCTCGGTGTACCCGGAGGAAAACGAAGCAGTGGTGAACAAAGCCTTGGCATCTGGAGCGGAAGGAGCGAAGGCCCAGCCGTACAAGTAAGGAACTCGCTTCAGCTACTTTTCTCCCCCCCCCCCAAAAAAAGTATGTCCGCCGGTGCTGTTTGAAGGGTTGCACGTTCAGAATCAGAATCGAGTCGGAAGGGACCCTGGAGGTCATCTAGTCCAACCCCCTGCTCAGGCAGGAGACCCGATACAATTTGAGACAAGTGGCTGTCCAGTCTCCTCTTAAAAAGCTCCAGTGATGAAGCACCCACAACTTCTAGAGACTAGTCCAGGGGTAGGCAACCTTGGCTCTTTTATGACTGGTGGACTTCAACTCCCAGGATTCCTGAGCCAGCCAAGCTGAGCCTAGCTGGCTCAGGAATTCTGGGAGTTGAAGTCCACCAGTCATAAAAGAGCCAAGGTTGCCTACCCCTGGACAAGGTCTTTTGGTTTTCAGCTTGCTTAGTGGCCAAACAACGTAGTCCCAGTTGCTTCTTAGGGCAGCTTTTGAACGTGACAGAAGAGACTGTGAATTTGAGCCGTGCTTATTTGACGTAACGCCTTCAATCTCCTGCGTTTGTATCTGCTTCAGGCTTTGCCCGCCAGTTCTTCCTTTGTGTTCTAAATTGGAAGTCAACACCTCTGAACAGAACTTCTTTCATCTGGAGCCCTCCGATATTTCAAACAGCTGCTTTATTGCCGTCTTAAGCCGAGAGGTAAAGCAAAATGAGTTTCATTACGGCTCACGAGAAAGGGGAATGCTTACAGATATTAATATAGTCTCTCCAGTTGAACACTGATAAATATATAATAGTATTAGTTTCCTGCCCCTTGGGAAACAGACCCCAGAATTTTCCCTACCCCCAAAGTTCTAATTCTGTTTACAAATTATTAACCTGTCTTCTACTTAATTATATTAATGGCCAAATACTCAACAGGTAGAAGAGGTTTTTTTAAATGCACTTTTTCAACATTTCGCTTGTTTGCTTTGGTTTGCTTATTTGCTTCTGTGATTTTTTTTTCTTTTCTTTTGGGGAGTTTTGTATTTTAACTGCTGAATAATGATTTGCAAAAAAGAGAGAGAGAGAAAATGAAAAGGGAACGAAGCATGATGTCTGTATAGACATTTAGAATACAGAATTAACAAGCTTTTCATTCCAGAAAATGCAACCGGCTACAATTAGCCCTACAATACTTAGTAAAATGGGCACTACTGTTAGCCGTTTCTGGGTTCCAAATAGCAGTAATTTGCAGCCGAAATGGAAACAAGTGGAATTGTGAGGCTTTGAGTAAATTTACGTTTCTTTAGTTAAGGCTACAACAGTTAAAAAAAAAGAGCTCCTAATTAAAGGGGTGAAAGTGACAAATGAATCTAGACTCAAAGGAATCTTTTTGGGGGGATTTTGTTAACTGGGGCTTGTGGCCTTTCTGAGTACAGGTGAGGCCTTAATTTATGGCATAGAATTTCCATTGTACTCAGTGTCCTGTAGGGCTAATTGCAGCTGGTTGCACTTTCTGGAATGAAAAGCTTGTAAATTCTGTACTCTAAATCAGAGGTCCCCAACCTTTTGGGCACCAGGGACCGGTTTTGTGGAGAGAGGTTTTTCCACAGACCGGAGGGTATGTGGTTTTGTGTGCTGCCTGCATCTCGCGGATGGGGCTTTGCTTGTTTGTGCGGCCCAGTTGCTGGCATGCCGCGGCCCGGTACCTGCCCATGGACCGGGGGTTGGGAACCCCTGCTCTAAATGTCTAAACGTCTGTAAAGACATCATGCTTCATCCAGGTCACGGTTGTCCCAAAGGTACAATCCGTATTACAATAGCAATTCCCTGGTAGGGTTCGGCTGTGCTAATTTGTGTTCTTTGCTTGGTTTAGCGAGATCCATCCGAATCCGTGTCGGTGAAAGACGTTTTGGCCCGCGCCGCAGCCAAAGGCCTGCTGGACGGGATCGATCTGGCAAAGCCGTCCAAGAGAGAAGAGAAGAAGAAGAAGAAGCACAGGGCCGCCCAGTCCAAGAATCCGATCAAAGAGGCCGTCATGCAGTCTCGGATTCAGGAGTTCCTGGAACGAGAGATGAAATCTGGAACGACGGAGACCGGCTCTGCCGTGCCGAGCGTGGCTGCCAGTAACTCGCAGCTGATGGGCCAAACCAACGAGCCCGTCGCCTTGAAGAAAGCCAATAACCCTCTTTCCAATTCATCTCTGCCCGCGATGGCGAAGAATAACCTCACCTCCGCCACCTCCACCCTGCAAAGAGTGTTGGAGAAACAGCGCAACGCCGCCAAGTCCAAGAACGACGATCGCGTCATGATTTTGAAGCCGGTCGAGATAGTTCT
>NW_015399546.1:0-6562 GCF_001527695.2 Protobothrops mucrosquamatus
CGATCAACTCAAACAAGCTAACAATAAACAATGGTCTAATCAGGGAAACACCAAGAACACTCCCATCAATGCTGACAGGACAAGCTGCTAGTGTATAAATCAAGAGCAAACCCCACTCCCTTCTAGAACTGATGATGTTACCTAGTTTGGTAATGAAATGTCTGCACAGAAACCATTAAGCACCAAGGACCCCACAATCATCCTCATCCTCCTCCTCCTCCTCCTCCTCCTCCTCCTCCTCCTCCTCCTCCTCCTCTTCTTCTTCTTCTTCTTCTTCTTCTTCTTCTTCTTCTTCTTCTTCTTCTTCTTCTTCTCCTCCTCCTCCTCCTCCTCCTCCTCCTCCTCCTCCTCCTCCCCTCCATAAACCCCTCTCCCTTCTAACACTGATGATGTTATCTAGTTGGGTAATTAAATGTCTTCACAAAAAAAACATTTAGCTCAGAGAACACCAAGGATCCCAGTTTTCCTCCTCCTCCTCCTCCTCTCTGCAAACCACAATCCTTTCTAGCCCTGATGACGTTACTTAGTTAGGTAATGAAACGTCTGCAAGAAAACAAGCTCAGAGAGCACCGAGGACCCCACGTCGAATTTTAAAAATGGAAAACGCTTGTTCCGGGTTTCTAGAGTCAAGGATACCCCGGACTGCTGAATTTAGATTCCCGAACTGAGCAGGGGAAGTGAGGTTGATGGCCTCCAGAGTCCTGTTTAGCTCCTTTCACAGTCCTTGCTTCCAATATTCCAAGAAGAAAAAAACCAAATGAGCATGTTCCATCTGCTTCCCTGCAGGAGATGCACAGGGCTCACTCTTTCGCTGAAATAATTTATGCAGGGTGGAAGCGAACGGCAGCCGAGAAAACTACAATTCTAGAACTCCTTGACGAGCCGAAAACAAACAGATCGCAAGGGGCAGGTGGCACCCATCCAAGGAGTTTTCAAGAAGCAAACAGGAAGCAGCAGACCGTCTGTCAAAAATATGTATCGCATCTTCGAAATTGTCTTTGGGACCGGAGAACTGGATAATGGCCAACGGCAAGGCTGGGTTTTGTTTTTTTTTGCTTTGTTTTTGGGGAAAAAAGAAAGAAAGAAATAGAACTCAGATCCAAGAAATTACATGGCAGTTTCCTCTTAGGTTTGGTCTTGAGCAAGGAAGAAGGGCTTTTTCTGGGCTTGGAAGCAGCCACCACTTGGTTTTTGAAAGCAATCCCAAGAAGACCTTCCGTGGAAAATGGGCGCGGGAGGACCTACATGGCTTTAGATTTAGATAGAATGGAATGGAATAGAATATAGAATAGAATAGAATAGAATAGAATAGAATAGAATAGAATAGAATAGAAATGAGTGGAGTGGAGTGGAGTGGAGTGGAGTGGAGTGGAGTGGAGTGGAATTGAATAGAATAGAATAGAATAGAATAGAATAGAATAGAATGAAGAATAGAATAGAATAGAATAGAATAGAATAGAATAGAATAGAATAGAATAGAATAGAATAGAATAGAAATGAGTGGAGTGGAGTGGAATGGAATAGAATGGAATAGAATAGAGTGGAGTGGAATAGAATAGAATATAGAATAGAATAGGCTAGAATAGAACAGAACATGGAATGGAATAGAATGGAATAGAATAGAGTGGAATAGAATAGAATATAGAATAGAATAGAACATGGAATGGAATAGAATGGAATAGAATAGAGTGGAATAGAATAGAATATAGAATAGAATAGAACAGAACATGGAATGGAATAGAATAGAATATAGAATAGAATATAATATAGAATAGAATATAGAATAGAATAGAATAGAATAGAATAGAATAGAATAGAACAGAACAGAACAGAACAGAACATGGAATGGAATAGAATAGAGTGGAATAGAATAGAATAGAGAGTAGAATAGAATAGAATATAGAATAGAATAGAACATGGAATGGAATAGAATAGAATATAGAATAGAATAGAATATAGAATAGAACAGAAGAGTTGGAAGGGCCCTTGGAGGTCTTCTAGTCCAGCCCCCTGCTTAAGCAGGAGAACCTGCACCATCTCAGACAAGTGACTGTCTAGTCTCTTCTTAAAAACCTCCAGTGATGGAGCGCCCACAACTTCTGGAGGCAAGCTGTTCCACTGGTTGATTGTCCTCACTGTCAGGAAGTTTCTCCTTAATTCCAAGTTGCTTTTCTCTTTGATCAAGTTTCCAACCGTTGTTTCTCATCCTGCCCTCTGGTGCTCTGGTGAACAAAGTCACCCCCTCTTCCTTGTGGCAGCCCCTCAGATACTGATACAGATAATGATCAGCACGTCTTATTCCAGGCTCAGTCATGGACGTAAGTGGAGAACCACCTGTACTTTTATTACGAATGGATGACTTGAAATCTTTGGAAGGATTTGTGTTTGTTCACGCTACCCTTGTTTCTTTATGAATCAGGATTTTGGGTTTTTTGTTTGTTTGTTTTAAATGCACAACTGATTGTGAATACAAAGGGCCTTTACACAATGTGCTCTGTCTTAAGAGCACGTATCTGTAAGCATTTTCTCATTGCAAAATCTGCATGTTTAACCAAGTGGGTGCTTTAGGGAGAGGGGCAGGCAGCATGGTAAAACACAGAGAAGGGAGAAATGCAAAGGATAATTATATTCTAAACAGGGCATCCATTTGGGAACCGCAGAGGAGCTGAGCGGATAACGGAATTCCCAGAAACAGAATTATCAGCAAAACAAACAAAATTTCTCCAATGAATCTTGCAACTTCTTAATACACATACCATAGACTGGAGACCACTCTAGTTTTAGCAAAAGAAGGGGAAAAAAAAACCACAAAACTTGATATTCATTTTTGCAGAAAGAAAAGGGCTTCAATTGCTTATTCTACCTCCAGAGCATCATGTTGTTTTGGCTGAGTCCACACTGCTCTAAGACGCAGTTTAGGGAATAAGCCATCATTCCCTGGGCTCACATATCACCTCAATCCATCGGTCTCTTTTCCTCGTCTTTAGAAGGAGAGATTTCCGATCCTAACTTTGACTTTCTTCGTTTTTCCCTTCAACTCAAGCCACACTCACTAGCCCTGATGATGTTACCTAGTTGGGTAATACAACGACTGCAAGAAAACAACCAAGCTCAGAGTTACTGTATATAAACAGGAAGCAAGTCACAAACACCAACACTGATGAGGTTACCTAGTTGGGTCACGAAACGTCTGCAAGCTAACATCCCAGCTCAGAGAGCACCGAGGTCCACACAAATCAATCGAATAATACTAGCAAAAAAAACCACAAGCAATCCAGCCCAAATCAAGCCACAATCTGCTTAATGGGATGTGAGAATCCTTCGAATCAACAGGTCCACGAGACGCCTCCTTCTGAAGTTTGCAGGGAAGTGGATAAAAGAGAGACAGATTATTTTCAAGGCGGTCTCTTGTTTTAATAACAAAAATAAACAAAAAAACTATGAAGAGTTTGATCCATTTGTCTAGCTTGAGTTTGCAGGCGAAATAACACATAAGACAAATGTAAAAGGACGGTTCATGGAGTCTTTTCACTGGGGATCGTTTGGTCCCAAGACTGGATCCAGGAGAGATCTTGAGAAGGTGAGGAACAGGTTTCAGAAAGCATGGAGAACACCTACCCTTTCTGAAAGTAAGTAAATGAGATTCCTTTTGAAGCACCAGGTCCTGATCTTCAATCATAATATTAAGATGGAAAGTGGGGTGGAAAAAAACCCCCAAAAAATAACTGTAGAAAAGGGACAGAAAAGTAAAAAGAAATGAAGAGTGAAAGGATGAGTTTTTATTCATAACAGCAGATGTTCAAGGGCAGACTCGTTCGGGGGCCAGCTTAGATCTTCTTGAAAGCCATCCAGGAATTCATATCAAGCCACGAGATTGAGTTTTGAGAGATGGACTTCTCAATTCTTGGTTGAACAAGGTCATTATCATGGAACCGGTCACGATGGGCCGCCCAAAGCTGCATTTAACCCTTCTGACCTTTATGGAAATATTGATCTCGGTCAAGGAGATCTCGGTCAAGGAGAAATCAGAACTACGGAAGGTTGACTTCTGTCTTGAGTTTCTCCAGATCCATCTTCTACTTCCAGATGTTCTTATTGGCTTCTAGGTTGGCTTATTGGCGACAGGTGTCATGGAAGGCTTCTAAGGTCCGAAAATCCCTCCAGGTTGGGGGGAGGCCATCCTGCAGGAATTTCCCACAACGTTGGCACGGAGCTTGGAACAACTTGATGTAACTTCTCAGCCAGGTCTGAAAAAGAAAGCAGAAGAAGACTTAACATAGGACCACTCAGCATCCTTGAGGAAATATGGAAGGCCGGAGGGGTTACCTGTGCTTCTATCCTCGTGGGATACTTGTTTTTTTCCCAACTTTAAGAGGCCAGGGCAGAAACAGCCCTGCCAAGGAGTCCTCAAGTTACAACAGTTCATTTGGTGACCTTGGGTTTTGACCACGTGGGAACGGCGCAACGGTCGTTAAGTGTGAAATACAGGTCACAGGTCACCCTTTTCAGTGCCGCTGCAACTTCAAACGGTCACTAAACGAACCGCTGCTAAGTTGAGGACTGCTTGTAAATAAAATAACATTTTCGTCAAAGGAACAAAAGAGAAAATGGAGACCGTACAGAAGAATGGTTCATAGGGAAAATAGGAAAAAAAAAAAGGGAGGGTTATATTTCCACTCTTCTTGACAGCAGTCACCGAAACATTTGCGCTGTGCCCTCTCTCTCTCTAAGGTTACATCACAATTTCCTTCCTCTGTAAGCTAAGTCTTTCTAATCTTCAGACTCATAAATCACGGGTTCCATTTTTTCTCTCTCTCTCTCTTTTACAGCAAAAAAGTCCATGGGGCTTTCCAGGCGGGCTTAAAGTAGCTGTTGATCTTTTTTTCTAATTAAACTGATTAATTTTGTCGCTCGTTCTGCCGTCTTCCCCAATCGTTCCTCTCCACTTTCGGAGCCTCTGAAATGTTGCGGTCCACGAAGAGAAAGGGAGCCAACGGCGATTTTAGCCCTCCCCATCCTTGTCCCGTTTTAGGACCTTCCTTGCCACAGCAGTGAATCGCTGCCGTTGTTAAGACACACGGTCGTTAAACGAGCCTGGCTTCTCCCCCCGTCGGCTTTGCTGGTGAGAAGGTCGCAAAAGGGGGGTCACGTGACCCCCCCTCCGGGACGCCGCAATCGTCATAAATATGAGTCGGTGGCCAAGCACTGTCTGAATTTGGATCCCGCGGCCCTGGGGACGCTGCGACGGTCGTAAGTGTGAGAAAAAGTCCCTTTTTTCCAGTGCCGTTGTAAACTTCAAACGGTCACTAAATGAACTGGTGTAAGTCAAAGACCATGTCAATGGTGTGACAATTAAGATCAATTAAGACAATTAAGGTTTTCATCTATCGGAAGCATGACAGGCTACTTGAGTGCTAAGAAAGAGAGGAATGGTTAAGGATGGCTTTCTACTGTTATCTAAGGTTAAGGCTCAAATGGAGTCCAGACTGAATTGCGGGCTTGAGGAGATACGTAGCAAAAAAATTAAATAAAACAAGTTTCTTGTTTTGCCAACTTTCTGGCACAATCAGATTCGAACTAGCCACAGGGCTCATGAATCTTCTCACGAGAAGGATGGTTATCGATCCAGGAAAATTGCTCTCTGAAGGCAACACGGACTGCCTTTATGAAAATGAATTCCTCGGTCTGGATTGGAGCTGCTTCTCTCTCTCTCTCTCTCTCAAGCAGTCAATAGCTTCCTCTCGCCTCCTCAGAGTATTCTCGGAGTAGACAAATCATGGAGGCGGGCACTCCAACCGGACTGGCCAATGGTGGCTTATTCGAGCTCCATCTGACCAGCTTCGTGTTCATCAAGAGCCTGGCGTAGAGATCGTACCGTCATTTGTCTGGAATGGTAGAGGGTCTCTGTTGTTCTGGGTTCTGGAGTCTCCTGCTCAAGCAGGGGCCTGGACTAGAAGACCTCCAAGGTCCCTTCTCACCGTTATTCCGTGTTCTGGAGTCTCCTGCTCAAGCAGGGGGCTGGACTAGAAGACCTCCAAGGTCCCTTCCGAATCTGTATTCTGGATGTGCTAGAGGGAAAAATAGAGGCAGGTGGCCTTTATGGAACGTTTGTGTTCCTGTGATTAAAATCAAATCGAAAGCACACAGGGAATCCTCTATTTACAACCGTTCATTTAGCAACTGTTGGCACTGGGGGAAAAAAAGGGATGTATGACCAGGCCCCACACTTAAGATCAGTTGTAAGTCACTTTTTTCGGTGCCGTTGTAACTTTGAATGGAGGAGGAGGAGGAGAAGCAGGAGGAGGAAGAGGACTACTGTGGGGTCTTTGATGCTCTCTGAGCTTGGTGGTTTTCTTGCAGACATTTCATGATCCAACTAGGTAATGTCATCAGGGCTAGAAGGGAGTGGGATTGTGGAGAAAAGGAGGAAGAGGAGGAGGAGGAGGAGCTGTGGGGTCCTTGGTGCTCTCTGAGCTTGGTGGTTTTCTTGCAGACGTTTAATTACCCATCCAGGTAACAGCATCAGTTCTGGAAGGGAATGGGATTTGCAGAGAGGAGGAGG
>NW_015399547.1:0-1728 GCF_001527695.2 Protobothrops mucrosquamatus
AAATACATATAAAATAGAATAGAATAAAGCATATGTAAAATATAAAATATAGTGTGGCTTATTATTATTTGCAATTTACACATTTACTGCAAACCCAGGAAAAAAAATTCTAAATTTAACATAAATCCTCTCAAATTGGAATTTGCTTGATTTGAAATTACTATCACAATATAAGAAAAGATATGCCCATTCTGGGAAATGTGTCTGACATTCAACTATATTACAATACATTACAATACATACCATACAATATTCTTTATTGGCCATGTGTGATTGGACACACAAGGAATTTGTGAATTATATTATAATGCATAATTAATCAAGACTGGCTAAAATAAATCGCTGCAATTACAAAGACTGAGGAACTGAACACTTACCAATATAGCCCAAATTGTGGAAGTAGTATTCATTATGAGCTATGATTGGGAATGGATGCTAAGAATAAAATGGACTTCTATGTTCTAGATCAGAGTTCCCCAATCTTTCTGGCTTTGCGGACTGGTGGGGGGAGGGGGGATGGTTCTGCACGAGTAGCGGGCACACTGCCTGCACAAATGGAGCACATGTGCTTTCCTGCTGCTCGTGCAAGTAGGGATGTATACGTGCACCCACCACTTCAGGTGGCCAGTTCTGAACAGCTCATGGCCCAGTAGTGGGCTGCAGCACCCCTCAACAGGGGATTGGGGATCCCGTTCTAGATAACAGAATAACAAAAAACACAATACACTTCTTTCTTAATAACAAGTTAGCTAAGAAAAATGCCAAGAGGAACAAAAACATATTATTGGTTTACTGCAATGTTTAAATTAAACTCTTCAACTTTTGTAAACCATTCTGGCCTCATATGATAGGAAGAACAGTAAAGAAATCATATAGCTAAATAATAAACCTAGTTTCTTCTCCCTATTTCTAAAAAATATAAACTAATACATGCCCATTGAATGAAATTTTAAGCCTGCAATCATATTCAGAAACAGGTCCCAATGATTTGTATGGAATTTTCTTATTGGTAAGTGCATATACAGCTTAACTATATAATAAAAAAAAATAAGAAATTACATACAATAAATTCATGATGTACTTTGTGAATGTATTTATATATTCTCTTATGATGAAGTAGTCGATGCAGGAAATAATGCCAAGTATCTTCAATCACAGCAGATCCAAAGCACTGGGCAACTATCACAAACCTTTAAAATAAATTAAGTTTTTGAGATGATTATATATTTGTACAATCTATCCAATGACCAGTGGTAGAAACCTGACATATTTAACATACACAGAACTTTTAATAAAATATGTTTCCCTCTTGGAATAACCAGCACAGCAAATAAGTTATTGCCTGCGAAAGACAAGAAACATAGGAGTTACATATGATGTAGTTTATATTATATTTAAAATAATTCTTAGGCTTCCATTTTCATCTTGCACAAAGATATCCAGATATCACCTATTATATTTGTATTTGTTTTATTGAATGAATAAATGATAAAATGTTGCTGAATGTTGCTGGAGTTTAACAATTACGAATAGCAGACACTGCCTCCCTGCAACTAGTCTATTTAAATTAAGATTTCACTCTGTTGTCATTTTTAATCAATAAACCATAGAGTCAAAAGCATTTTGGCTCAGAACTTCTAGAAATTTCTCCCAAACCCAATCATTTATCAGTATTATACTAAAATTTGTAATGTGTGGAAATATGTGTTTTTAACAATAAAAATAATT
>NW_015399547.1:5438-6562 GCF_001527695.2 Protobothrops mucrosquamatus
GGTCATTCCAGAGGGCAGGAGCTGCCACAGAGAAGGCTCTCCCCCTGGGGGTCGCCAGCCGGCATTGTCTGGCCGACGGCACTCTAAGGAGGCCCTCTCTGTGGGAGCAGACTGGTCGAAGGGAGGTGTTTGGTAGGAGGCGGTCTTGCAAATACCTAGGTCCATTGCCATGGAGCGCTTTAAAAGTTGTTACTAACACATTTATACATTTTAATAGCAAGTCTTAGTTATATAAAGTGCTACCAAACTCCTCCTAATGTTTTAGCACTCTAGATTAACATGGTTCTCTTCTTACAATGTTAAAATTCCATCTTACCTGTTGTATTTTATATTTTTGCATATAAGGTATAAACTGAAATACAAATCCGGGTAAGCATATTAAAAAATAGAGAAGTTCGTAAACGAGAAATGAACCCCAAGCTCCAATCTGGAACTTAGTGTAGTTGTTTAGCATATAGGTCCAAGCATTTTTAAGTGGTTGCTGTAGTGGATTTTCAGGCAGCAAAGAGTCAATGTATTCTACAGCAAGGTAGGCGGAATGCAGTATCTCAGAACTACTGTTATTCATCATCATTCAGTTCTGGCACATCACACTGATAGTTTCTTAACAAAGTTTCTATGAATCTGTAAAATGTCAAATTATTGAGAGAACTCAATAAATGATAAGAAAAATAAATAGCAGTACAATATTAATATCTTTATTCTATATAATAACTGTTCAAGCAGCACACACTACACAGATTTGTGATTGCTAGAATTTATATTTGCAGAAAGGTTTGTTTTGACAGTGGTTCCATCTAGATCCCATGTAAAGATTCCCAAAAGAATGAAATTCATAATTGTTCTCATCCTGAGCATATGGATGTGATTTGCATTTTGACTATGGTCTCATATCAGGTGCCTGTAAAAACACACATGTAGGAGGTAAAAAGTTTTAGATGAGCAATTGTAATGGCTCTCTAGATACAGATGGATGTAGTTTAGTGGTGGCTTCACATGAATCCACGATAAAAGTAATTGGCTGTCTCATGATTCTGAGTTTATCCCCTCATTCATAAATCTGTTTTGTTTCTGATGGAGATGCATAAGAAATAGTAAAGAGCTATAAACGATAATACATTGCA
>NW_015399548.1:0-1904 GCF_001527695.2 Protobothrops mucrosquamatus
GGGGGGGCGCAAATTACTTGCCTTGCCCCGGGTGCTGACAACCCCCGCTACGCCACTGTTCCTCCTTCCTTCCTCTTCCTCTTTCCTCTCCCCCCTGCAGGAGGGTCCTCCCTTCTCCCCTTCCCCTCCCCAGATTGACACCTTCCCTGCCTCTGGATCAACCATCCCGGCTACTTCAGGTCCGAAGTCATAACTGGTTTGGGAGGAGGATGGGCAGATCCACGGAGGGGAAGGGGCAGGACTCCCCTCCTGCTTTGGGGCCCCCTTTCTCTGCTTCTCCTCAAGCCTACTTTTGAGGACCAGGATGCCAGGAGGCATGGTCCCCTTCAAGCACTTGTGGGGAGCCATTGGGGGACACCCGAGACTCCCCCTACACTCACCCAGCCATTTGTGCCATTTCTCTCCTTCACAACTGGAGGGTCCTGCCCCATTTTGGCACCCAACGCCTCCCTCCCTCCACCTGAGACCCCAGAGGCCTTTTCCAGGACTGCCCACCTATCGCCAATGCCACCCCACAGCCCTTCCTGCCTTCGGGTCTGAAGCCCCCTCCCTCTGGGCAGAGGAGACCCCTGGAGCAGTGTCTCCTGCACAGTTTGAAGGTCCCCCTGCTTCATGTCCTGGGTGTAGGACCCCGTCCTGATAGTCCTGTGTGAGTCTCACGTGTGGCCTCCAACTGGAGCTCATCTGAGACCCCTCCCTCAGAAAAGTCCCTGAGTGGTCCTGTGGCCAATGGCCTTGATCTTTGGGAAGGTTGCACTGATGTCCATCTCCCTGGTCTGAGGGCTCCTGAGCAGGGGATGTTGGGAAGGGTGTCTTCCCCAGGGCCTCTTTGGGCCAGAGCAGAAAGTCCACCCGAAGCCATTCCTGGTGTAGGAGACATTTGCCATCGGGGGGGGGGGAGGGAGAGCAGCTCTGCGGGAGAGAGGAAAGATCAAGGGGGCAACTCTGAATGGAAGGCCCCTCCCTTCTCCCCAGCACCCCTAGATGCCCCTAGATAGCTCTCCCACTGAGCCTTGCCCCCTCCAGAAGTCATCCAGACTGGTTCTGCAGGATTCCCGTGGCTTCAATCTCCAAGGGCTGATTATTTCCCTCCCGTTCCTCCTCTGGGGCACATGAAGAATAGGACGGTGGAGGAACTGTCTCAAAACCTTACAACATAATGCCTGTCTTCACAATATTATGAGATAGTTATGCAGTCAACATCCTCTTAGATGCAAACTAAATACGGCTACCCAATATTTGCCTGGAACATAATTATGGGCTGCCCCCTGGGCGAACTCGGGAAAGTATGTATTTATGTACAGTAGCAACAGGCTTAGTTCCTTGCATCATCAGGAAGAGCCAGTAGGTATGGGAATTTCTCACTCTTCCGTTGGACTCTCTCATTCAGCTGAATAAGAAGGGCTAGAGAAGATAGGAGAACGTTTCAGGGTTTACTAGACCCACAGCTCCTTTCTTCTCCCTGCCAGGGATGGAATTGGAGTTAGAAAGGGCTCTTTGCCTTGAGGGTGGAGCCCATGTCTGTGCACTCTCCGCTGCCAACCTTGCCCTCACATGCAGTGAATATTAGTGGGTCAGTGAGACCACAAATGGCAAAACTAGCCACTCTGAAAAGAAAGTCAATTATTAGTAACGTACTTCTTTGCTCAAGGACCTCAGGGAGCAGGTAGAGGCCAGCTGAATTTCTAAAAGTGCCTCTAAGTCTAGAAATAATGTTGAGCTCCTGCTATTACCCCAGAAATGGTCACTTATCTTGTGTAATGAGTACTGTATGTGCAGAGAGGGAAATGAGGACATCTCGGGGACAAACTGACATGTTGTTTAACAATAAAGTGTCAAGCTATGAAGATCCCTTGCTTTAGAACTGCCATGATGCTTCTAGCTGATTCCTGTGTTACATGTAC
>NW_015399548.1:5284-6561 GCF_001527695.2 Protobothrops mucrosquamatus
CCAAATTCACTCAGTCAGCTTTCAGGCCCAAGGTGGGACTAGAACTCAGTATCCAGAATTGTAGTGTTTTGCTCTAATCACTAGACCAAACTGTTTCTCCATTGTGCCTCCTTATTCAAACAAAACATATTTGGCTGAGAATTTGGTAAACCAATACTAAAGTGAAGCGTACCAAACAAAATAAGCTACAATAACAAAACCCCCAATAAAGTTATTTCAAGAATTGTGAATCAAAAGAAAAATCAATGGCATATTTATCTTTATCAAGATCCAGGCTGTGCTGATATTAAGTCATCAGACAAAGTCATTCTTATTCTAAGTTGTATTTAAATGGTATTCAAAATGGTATTTAACTTGAGAAAAAATAATCTTAAGAATTTTTTTTCTGCTTCTTTCCAAGATCTTAGTGAAAAGCTTCAATCTGATTTTATACTATTTCTGCCCAAGCAACTACATTAGCTGGAAGACATCAGTGGCAAAGTAATCGCTCCAATAAATAAATAAACCAAAAGGGAAGATTGAGACTGTGTGAAATTATAGAATTATAGCACAAATTAGAGCAAATTAGAGCACAAAGTCCAGAAGCAGTTTCCAAGTACAAACAAAAGTACTTATATTCTTTTCTTTTATCAAAACTGTCAGTTTAGCCATCTCTGCTAACTCCATCAGCTTTTGTAACCGTTCATCCAAGATGGGAATGGAAACATCCTTCCAAGAATTGCAGGATTCCTAGGACTACAGCAAGTTTTCTCTGACCACACAGATCCATCTCTGCTGATCTCCTGCAGCAGCTCAAATAAACCAGCTATTAACCCAGGTTTGAGGTCTGACTCAAAGATGAATTAGCTGGTAAGCCTACATCTATTAATGTAGGAGGGAAGAAATCATCTTGTTCATATGAAGGACAGACCTTGCTGTGATATATTTCTCTCCAGTTTTGCCATGGATCCTTGCTGAGTTACAGTGGCCAGTTGCATTGTGTGTTTTGGATGAAGACCTTGAGTGAGCTGAGAATTTGGCAAACCAATGTTAAAGTGAAGCAAATCAACAAAAATAAGCTACAATAATAAAACCCCCTATAAAGTTCTTTCAAGAATTGTGAATCAAAAGAAAAATCAATGGCATATTTTTCAAATATTTGGAGGCTCATGTTGTCAATAGTCTATACTGTTCAAAGCTATTTCTGTAAAGTAAAACAAAAAGATGTTGAAGATTATCCTGCTTTCAGTGATGATCATATTTGTTTAAAAAGGAGTGAGTTACCAATCGTTTGTAAA
>NW_015399549.1:0-1709 GCF_001527695.2 Protobothrops mucrosquamatus
CATGCCCGTTGCTGGTTGGCTAACTAGCAACAGGGTCTTGCCAGCCAATGGAATTGTGTGATTACAAGCCAGGGGAATCCCATAAAAGAGGGCTCCCCTGGCCCAGAGAGCCAGTCCGGATTTACTTTATGCCTTGCCAATAAACCAAGAGCTGACTGTCACTCGACTCGTGTCTTACTGCCTGCGCGATCTAACAATCCCCTCATCCAGAAATCCACATTATATAGCTTCTGTATTGCCAAAATTGCAAAGAATCATTTAAATGAAAGAGGCCATACAGGACACCAAAGTCCAGTCCTTGCTAGAATTCAAACTGAGTGTCCATCAACTTCTGTTTGAATACATTCAGGAAATCCAACTTCTCCCTTGATAATTCTTTTCACTGTTGAATCTTTCCAGAGGTTGTGAGTGCTCCAACACTGAAGATTTTAAAGAAGAGATTGGACAATCATTTGTCTGAAATGTTATAGGGTTTTCTGTTTGCACAATCTTCACTTGATTGTGGACATTTTGACTTAGCAAAGTTGGACTAGAAGACCTCCAAGTTTCCTTTGAACTCTATTATGCTGTTATTCTTATTGTATAACAGGTTTTGTATTATCCCTGTATAAGGAGAATGTGCACAAGCTGACACTGTCAGCAAAGATAAATATTCCCGAACCTAAGTAATGTTACTGGAAAAATCAAGAGACATTTGGGCCCTACAAAAAAAGAAATGCACTTCAAATTCAAAGCCAAATAAAACCATATCTTTTTTATTAGACTTTCAGATCAAACTAATTGTACTTTTGAGCTATGTTTTCATTTCTCAGTTTTATGGATCTGTGAAATTAGGAAAATATAGCAAAAGAACCTGACCAAAGGGAATAAAATTCATAATCTCACTTAGTAAAAAAGATAAAAGTTATTTTTTTCTCAAAATGCAACCATCTAAATCCACAATGCATAAAATATATGACACACCCTTCTCCAAAAGCAATAAAGAGTCTCACCTGAGACCATTAATAAATGAATCAGGAAGAAACAAGTTTCTTTGTATAAAAAAGTACGATGACTCTGCATGCCTCTTGGTTTCCCTATAAAATACTTCCCAAGCCCTCTAGGCTTATGAATCACAAAATAAAGCAAATGTTGGTCAAACATTACAAATGATTATAGTCTGCATTTCTATATTAAACTTTTCCATCACTCTCAAATGCTACCCAGCAGATTTATCTTTGTAATTAAAGGTATTGTTATTTACAGCAAAGATATCAAAACAATAACATAATTCAAAGGACCATGAATTATTTCTGAGAGCTGATTAATTTACTAGTTATTTCTTGTGCTACATTTTAGGAGATAATACCTCCTGTGGGTAAAGCATGTTCCATTTATTTTTGGCAACTGCAAATGTAGGTTTGGCTACCTTATAAGGACAGGATGTTGAGGGTGGAACAGTGATGACCTTAGGATCTTCACTTGATTGTGGACATTTTGACTTAGCAAAGTCTGTAACAGATGGTGTGAGTTTTTCAAAGTGAATCCCATTCAGCAAAACATTTTGAGGTTGTAATTTTAGGCTATTAGAACTCTCACAACTCAAATTTGGTTGGCATAACTCTTCATCTAGACAGCTGGTTGGCATTAATTAACATTACCAATCATGTGTTTCCTTCAGTGTGAAGGATCCAATTCAAAATCCAGGTTAACTGGATTCAAAATCCATC
>NW_015399549.1:5277-6561 GCF_001527695.2 Protobothrops mucrosquamatus
GACAGTTAGAACAATTAACCAATGGAACAACCTGCCTCCAGAAGTGGTGAATGCTCCAACACTGGAAGTTTTTAAGAAGAGACTGGACAGCCGTTTGTCTGAAATGGTGTAGGGTTCCTGCCTGGGCAGGGGGTTGGACTCGATGACCTCCAAGGTCCCTTCCAACTTTATTATTATTATTATTATTATTATTATTAAGCCTACTATCTTCAGAAAGGGTATGTAATCTGTATTGCCTCCACTGTGTTTTGTGAAATCCACAGAAATGTCAGCCAGAGAATTATTCCCTATTATTTTCTATTAATTCTCATTCCAAAAAGAAAAAAAAAGTGATGAAAATATATTTCTTCGAAAAGTAAACAATGAAAATTATACATAACATCCAAAGTTTGTGTTAAAAAGGATAGTATAGAGGGAGAAGAACATTGAGAATACATAATATCCTTAACAGCAGATGAAGTCTGCAGTTATGTAGTTGTAACCAACAACATGTGTTTTAATTGTTCTCATTTACTGATCTAATTGTATTTTATGCATCATTGGGCCTAAATTTAATTTAACATAATCCTTTTTCAAACAATAGATGCATGTTTAAGTTGGCCACATCCAGTGGTGGGATTCAAATATGTGAACAGCCGGTTCTCTGTGTGGATGCCACTTCTGGAAGTCTATTCTGGGCCTGGGCAATAAAAAATTGCCAAAGTGGTATGAACTGGCTGAATCCCACCACTGGTCACATCTACTAGTGTTAATGGGAAGCCATTTTCTGTCAGGATTTAAATCAAAAGCTCACAGACATTTCACTAGTAGCTACATGGTTTGTTGTCTTCATTATTTCAGTTCACCATTAATGTATATGTCTTCGTAGTACATCTTTGCAAGAAAGACAGGACCCTTTGATCCAGCAAAACTTAGCAATATGGCAAAAGTTAGGAAACAATTAGTAAATTGGATATTTCAGTGAAAGGAGGGCAGAAGATGTACAACATATTTCAAAGACTTACTTTGGAATAAAATCATAATTGTGCCCAAAACTGCTTCTTCAAAAGAACATTTCTTGGACTGTGAACCTCTATTGCTGATGCAAAAAAAAATAAAAAATAGAGCTATCATTATCAGGCTGAATTAATCCAGACATCCACCAGATAGCAGCAAAAGGTTAACGTTTTGTTTTTATCTTCCTGCTGCCCTCAAAATACCTTCATTTTTTTCCAGCTGAGAACTTATGGTTCTAGCAAAGACTTTATTCAAAGTAAGAAAGAAAGAGAAAATGCAGCAATTTTA
>NW_015399550.1:0-3908 GCF_001527695.2 Protobothrops mucrosquamatus
ACCGTTACCAAAAATTTGAGTGATCCAATTGAATTTACTTTTAGATATTCTTAATACTGTATGGCTTATATTTTAAATAATATTTTAAGATTTCACATTTTAATACTGTAATAGCATAATTGTGGTTTCATTGTTGGCAGGCAGCCTTAGGGCCATAGTACAATATCGGTGGGATATGATTAAATAAATTAAAAATGACATAGCTCTAATTTTATTCTTTCACCCAGACCCTCAAGACTTCCAGATCACTTGATTTAATCCTTTTAGCTACTACTTTCTAATGTATTTGTTGAATATGATTACCATGCTGCACAGTTAATTAGTCATGTTAATGATTTTGAGGATATTAAAGGAAAAAAGTGGAAAATAGGGCATTTTGAGAGGATTGTTGCCTGTGCTGAAAAACCTTCACCACTTGTTGGCTGCTAACTGGGCACTATTTCTGGTTTCTGGAACTCATGTTAAGTCGTTTTGCTTTACTGTTAAGAATTTTTTCTGCCATTAAGATATGCTGAGAGGTCCTTTTGATGATGCTCTCAAACTACCAGTTTACTAATATGACATGTAGGAGAGAGCTTTCTCCTGTGTCACTTTGAACTATATCTTCACAGTCATGTTATAAAAATTTGGGCACTTGGCAACCTGCTGCATGTATTTATGATAGTTGTAGCATCCCAGGGTCACATTATTACCATTTGTAACCTTACCTCTTCAGACAATCAAAGTCAATGGGAGAAGCTGGATTTGCTTAACAACCACATGATTCACTTAACAATTGTTTAACAACCATGGCAAAAAATCATAAAATCAGGCACGACTCACTGAACAACCATCCTGTTTAGCATTGGAAATTCTGGTCACAATTGTGGTTGTATCAACCACAATTTGGAAGACTCAGTATCTATTGAAACTGTCCCAAGAACAGTACAAGAATAGTATTGTTCTGGCCAGATTAAAGTGGTTCATCAGACATTATCAAACTTTAAGAACTCAAATAAAACTCAAATAAATGAATTTCAGGCACATGCTTTGGATATTTGCATAATCCTCCCAAACTCTGCTCTTCTATTCAAATTTTATTTTCATGCAGAACTTAAGAGTTGTATGTAGGGAGGAATATATGCATTGATGGAAACCTGAATTACCATGGAGATTAGTTGAGGTTTAAATTCTATCATATGTTTCCTTCTTCTGAATTTCTGCATAGAAACATGATGTTAACAAAAATTGACAATGTGTAATCACAATGTCTTGAATATGTGTCATGAAGAAAGAAATTGAAAGCTGTCAGAAACAACTTCTGTGTTCCATATTAATTAGTGAACCATGATAAGAGGAGTTGCTAGATCAGACCAATTTTTTTAAAAAAATGTCTAGTATGAATGGTCCCCATGCAGAACTTGAACTTAGCAACTAACTTTCAGGAGACTGCAGGCCCTGAATTTGATAGATTTATTCAAGCCATTATGGCTAATCAAAATTTGATTGTTCATATGTAGAAAGTGTTCTGAAAGTTTTTGAATCAACAGCTGAGGCTTCTGCTTAAATTTGCTGTACACTTCTGTTCTTCAAGCAGTTTTATACATGTCCATTCTTTATTGCAGCAGTCTCCAACCTTTTTGGCATCAGGGACAGGTTTTGTGGAAGACAATTTTTCCACGGATTGGTGGGGTGAGGAGGAGCATGCAACCTAGATCCCTTGAATGTGCAGTTTAAAATAGGATTCACGCTCCTATGAAAATCTAATGTCTGGTGATCTGAGGTGGTGGTGGTAGCACTGGGGAACAGCTGCAAATGCAGATGAAGCTTCGCTCGCCCACCGCTCACTTCCTACTGTGCAGCCTGGTTCCTAATAGGCCACAGACTGGTACTGGTCGATGGGCCGGGCGCTGGGGACCCCTGCTTTCACAGACCTCACCTCTGGACATTTATTTTGTATAGTGTAATGGAGGTGATGTCACTATATTGCAAGTGTATGGTTTGCCATATGATCATGCTCTTTTATTTTCCTCATCTGTTTCAGACCTATTAATATTTTTAAGATTGGCAGCTATATAAGTATGATATATAAATAATTTAAAAAGGGGAAAAATAAAGATCAGTATCAAATTCAATAGATAACACAAAGGTAAAACTGATCTTGACTTAGAACAGTGCCTTTCGAAATAGAAAGGCCATAAGATGCAAGTGTCTTAAACCATTCAGAATAACTTCCTAATGGTCAAGCCAGTGTGTTATATTGATTATTGAAATAAATCTTTGGGTTTGAGTTAGGATGAGTTCAAAGAAAAGTAAATGAACATAATTTTCACAGTCTTTAATTTTTTTAGCTAAGGTTTCTCAGAATTCGAAGAAGATTAATAATTACATTTAGGTACATTCCAATGAGCTCAGTTTAGTTACAGATTAACGTAAGTAGCCCCACAGCAATTCAAGGAATTTGTGCAGTCAGCATTGTTCATAGGAGTTCAGTAACAGTACGGACCAATACAGGAAAATTAGCAGGTACAGAAATTATTATTTTGTAGTGATTTTTTTTTAAAAAAAGTTTCATAAAGGCTAATATTTGTAGTTGATTAGATGGTCCTTAAGTTGACTTTCAGTTTTGTATCTAATTAAATTTACACTGTCCTAAGAACAGTGGAGGAGTGGAGTTATTATGGCCAGACTAAAGTGGCTATCAAAAATGATCAGACTTTAAAAACTCAACTTAGTTAAAATATCCTTTTTGAAAACTTCAAATGGTTTCCCATACTATATCTAGGTTCTAGTCAGTGTACTTTTTTCCTCTTAATTTTTTAAATGAAAAAAAAGATGTAAATTACATTATACTGTAGTACTATTTGCCTTTTCTTTCTGTTCCAGTGCTTGACATCAAATGATTTTCTTCACTCTCCTAAATTAAAAGCTTCTCAAGGTAAGCCAGTGAAATACTAAGTATGTACAGAGTTCTTAAGAACATCAGAGTCATTTATAGTGACGTGATGGTACAATAGATAGTACAGTATAGAAACGGTTGAGCCACCCAGGTGCCTGTTTTGCCCTCTCCTCCGTGCTCTTTTGTTGTCTGGCCTGAGTTAAGACAGAACAAGGTACTGCTAAATTATTCTGAAGTCTGGTGCAACTGAACATTTTTGAAGCTGTCTCAGTCATAGCTCAAAAGGATTAGATGTTTCCTTTTTGTTCAGTACTCCCACTGTCATCTTTAAAATGTTGGGAAAGGGTTTTATTTAAGTAGTTTAAAATAGAATGAGACTGAGAGGACAAGAACTTGTACTGCATTGATTGCCTAGTTATTAGAAAATCTGAGAATATTTTTGCAGTTTGTATGCTAATTTAATCAAAACATTTTTTAAAGTTTTTACCTAGAAAGATATAGGAGAAGATGATTCGGGGAATATCCCAAAGAAATACAGAATTAAAATCAACTGAAATTTTAACTTGAGAAAATAAAACTTTGGGATTTGCTTGTTTTAATAAACAATGCGGCTGATTTTAATACTATGTCTCTTGTTTTTCTCCACCTCTGACAACTGGACCAAACGGTAGATGGGTTTTGTAGATATAAAAAAGAGCCAGTGAAGAGGGATAGAATCAAGATCACATGAAGTGTTAGTACTACTTTATAATTCCTTGGTAAGGCCACACTTGGAATACTGCATCCAGTTTTGGTCACCACGATGTAAAAAAGATGTTGAGACTCTAGAAGGAGTACAGAGAAGAGCAACAAAGATGATTAGGGGACTGGAGGCTAAAACATATAAGGAACGGTTGCTGGAATTGGGTATGTCTAGTTTAATGAAGAGAAGGACGAGGGGTGACATGATAGCAGTGTTCCAATATCTCAGGGGCTGCCACAAAGAAGAGGGAGTCAAGCTATTCTCCAAAGCACCTGAAGGCAGGACAAG
>NW_015399550.1:4287-6560 GCF_001527695.2 Protobothrops mucrosquamatus
GAGTACAGAGAAGAGCAACAAAGATGATTAGGGGACTGGAGGCTAAAACATATAAGGAACGGTTGCTGGAATTGGGTATGTCTAGTTTAATGAAGAGAAGGACGAGGGGTGACATGATAGCAGTGTTCCAATATCTCAGGGGCTGCCACAAAGAAGAGGGAGTCAAGCTATTCTCCAAAGCACCTGAAGGCAGGACAAGAAGCAACGGATGGAAACTAACCAAAAAGAGAAGCAACCTAGAACTAAGGAGAAATTTTATGATAGTTAGAACAATTAATCAGTGGAACAACCTGCCTCCAAAAGCTGTGAATGCTCCAACACTGGAAGTTTTTAAGAAGAGAACTGGACAGCCATTTGTCTGAAATGGTATAAGGGTTCCTGCCTGAGCAGGGGTTTTGACTAGATGACCTCCAAGGTCCCTTCCAACTTTATTATTATTGTTATTGTTGTTGTTATTATTATTATTAAGAATGGGAATAAATATGGGATATGTAGTTAGGATGTTGATATAGCCATGAGCTATATTTATTATGCAACTCTTTTTTGTAAAACACCTGTTTACATCCTGGTTAGAGTGATAAATGGCCATTGGAAATTGTAAATATTAAAATGCAATTAATTATATAATTATTAATTATTAATATATGTATATTATTGTATCTCTATCAATTATCTTTTTGATTGGTTTAGTCCGGGCTGCATGTTTCTGTGTAGCTATGTGCATTTAATTGTTTTTATTGTTTCTAATTTTGTAAAACAAGCAGAGTTTAATAAAGTGAGCAGTTATTATAAATATAATAAATATTAATTATCCATAGAAAAATTGTATTGGAGATTCCTTTTATCTCCTACTCTGGAAACTTTATATATCTGATTAAAAGAATCTTTAAACAAATGTAACATTTTGATATGCTATGAGGGAAACGGATTCTATTTTTTCTGTTCTATATGAGATATATTATTCTGTCTTATAAAAATATCTTGCTAGAAAATATGCAGAGTGGATTTTTACAGCTTTCTTTCATCCTGTTCTCTTTACACTAAAATATATTTTAAAATTTGAATTAAACTTGTCACTGTCAATGGGACATGGAAACATATCTGACTATCTTTCCTTTTTTGCTTGAAAGGTGTGATGGCCTCTCATCAGCCACATATTTCAGGGAAATCCAATCTACTTGGTTTTTCTCATAGCTGTGGAAAAAGTGGCAGTGTGGATTCTGACCTACAGTTTCTAGGACTTAGCAGTCCATGGCAAGATAAAGGTATTGAATAGCATGACTACTCAGGATGGTATTCAACATTCAGTGAGAACAGACTTCTCCCAATTACTACTTCAGTCTGCTCCATAAAGGCTCTAATATTCATAGACACCTTTGTGAATAATAAGGTGTTCCATAAATATATCAGCTACAATAGGATTACATTAGCCATCCAAATAATTACAATATTAAGCTGTACAAATTTAGATAATTAGCCTAATTAGCTGTGTACTGCTTACAGAACTCTTTCCCAGCACTACGGCGTAAACTCCTTAATCAGATTGACTTTACCTGTGCCAAGCATAAGCATAACCACTAAGTTAAAGCAGCAGTTCTGTTTTTAGAATATCTTGTGATGTCAGATTGGTTTCTAGTCTGCTTGTCTGTTAATCTTCAAATTTCTAAATTATGTTTTAATTTAATGCTTAATTTACTCTTTGTTATTTTTGCTCATTATAACCTGTGTTGGGAAAACATACTTATTTTTTAAATAGCCTTATTGTATCTATCCTGTTATATAGATCAGCAAAATGCAGTTTGTAGTATTCCACATGTTGCTACATTCCAGTTGCCATAAGGATTAACCATTATGAGTAATTATGAGACTTGTAGTGCTGCAATATCTGAAGAGCCAACCCCCACTTAAAATGTTCCAGGAAAGAAAAGTTAGCATAACCTGGTTTAATATATGGACTAACAAGTACTAAAAACACTTCTGCTTGATAGGATTAGGAGCTCAAATAAAAATCTTCCATGCTCTTCTTACAGATTAAAGATCAGACACGATTGCCAACGGTATTGTTTTTCAGGATTATTTTATGCAAATTGTCTACTTTGTGTCTTTTCCAGTGTGTACTAGCCTCAATTTTAAGCCTCAGCGGACCTTTTGTAGCCCACCTGAGCATACTTCTCCTCTCCTGGGCTGTCATACTAGCCAAGGAACATTCATTCTTCCATCCTACCCATTTTCATCACCCAGGCAGAGTCCAAAGCACACCTCTCCACCAACAG
>NW_015399551.1:0-1019 GCF_001527695.2 Protobothrops mucrosquamatus
CCGTGCTGGCTGAGGAATTCTGGGAGTTGAAGTCCGCCAGTCATGAAGGGGCCATAGTTCCCCCCTGCTGGCTGAGGAATTCTGGGAGTTGAAGTCCACGAGTCATGAAGGGGGCCATAGTTCCCCCATGCTGGCTGAGGAATTCTGGGAGTTGGAGTCTGCAACTCATAAAGGGGCCATAGTTCCCCCATGCTGGCTGAGGAATTCTGGGAGTTGAAGTCCACTAGTCATCAAAGGGCCAAGTTTGAAGACCCCTGCCTTAAGGTGATAGGTTTCAAACTTGAGCACTTGAAGACCTGTGGACTTCAACTCCCAGAATTCCCCAGCCAGCCATGCCTATTTTTCCCCCCTCCTTCTATCTAGAGTGGAGAGATTGCAGAGGAAGGGATTACGAGAGAGCAAGCAGGCCAAAAGGGGTATCCATATCAAAAGGAATTAAAGAGATCACGTGAAGTATTAATATCACTTTACAAGGCCTTGGTGAGGCCACACTTGGAATACTGCATCCAGTTTTGGTCACCACAATGTAAAAAAGATGTGGAGACTCTAGAAAGACTGCAGAGAAGAGCAACAAAGAGGATCAGGGGACTGGAGGCTAAAACATATAAGTAACGGTTGCTGGAATTGGGTATGCCTAGTTTAAATGAAGAGAAGGACGAGGGGGGACAGGATAGCAGCCTTCCAATATCTCAGGGGCTGCCCCAAAGAAGAGGGAGTCAAGCCATTCTCCAAAGCCCCTGAAGGCAGGACAAGAAGCAACGGATGGAAACTGATCAAGGAGAGAAGCAACCTAGAACTAAAGAGAAACTTCCTGACAGTAAGAACAATTAACCAGTGGAACAACCTGCCTCCAGAAGCGGTGAATGCTCCAACACTGGAAGTTTTTAAGAAGAGACTGGACAGCCCTTTGTCTGAAATGGTCTAGGGTTTCCTGCCTGAGCAGAGGGTTGGACTAGATGACCTCCAAGGTCCCTTCCAACTTTATCATCATTATTATTATTAGTGCAGAGAAGAGCAAC
>NW_015399551.1:2294-6560 GCF_001527695.2 Protobothrops mucrosquamatus
CCTTCTAGTACTGATGGTGTTACTTAGTTGGGCCATGAAACGTCTGCAAGAAGACAACCAAGCTCAGAGGGCATCAAGGGCCCCACTGTCCTCCACCACCTCCTCCTCCTCCTCCTCCTCTCCGCAAACTCCCCTCCCTTCTAGCACTGATGATGTTACCTAGTTGGGTCATGAAACATCTGCAAGAAAACTACTCAGCTCAGAGACCACCAAGGACCCCACAGTTCCTTCCTTCTTTCCTTCCTTCCTTCCTTCCTTCCTTCCTTCCTTCCTTCCTTCCTTCCTTCCTTCCTTCCTTCCTTCCTCTCCTCCTCCTCCTCTTCCTCCTCCTCGTCCTCTTCTCCACACACTTCATTCCATTCTAGCACTGATGATGTTCCTTAGTTGGGTCATGAAACGTCTGGAAGAAAACAGCCAAATTTAGAAAGCACCAAGGACCCCACAGTCCTCTTCCTTCTCCTTCTCCTTCTCCTTCTTCTTCTCCTCCTCCTCCTCCTCCTCCTCCTCCTCCTCCTCCTCCTCCTCCTCCTCCTCCTCCTCCCTTCTAGCACTGATGCTGTTCCCGAGCTGGGTCATGAAACATCTGCCAGCAAAGCACAAAACTCAGAGGCCACCTTTCGTTTAAAAACTTGAGCTACACGTATCCTCCTTTATTAATGTCCATATCCAGCTGGAAGGGACTTCTGCTGACCCGTGTAGGTTTTGTTGTCCTGCTAAAGTGGCCCCACCAGACTGACCATTGCGAGCTTGGTCAAGTTCTCCAGCTTTCGTCTTCTCCAAACGACTCCCCGTCTGCACTGGGTTTTTTTGTTTTTGTTTTTCTGCACAATCTTGTCTTCCCAGCTCTTTCACAGATGGGAAACATGCTAGAAGTTGACAAAGAGAAGCTATATTTTGAAGCGGTCTGGTTTCCGACTTCCCCAGAGATCTGGTGGATGGAATTGTGGACAAGGGTGTGTGTGGGGGTTCTCTTTGTCTCACAAGGGAGAATCTTCTTCCGAGGATTGGGTGTCTTGAGCAAGCGACTCTCTCGGCTGCCTTTGCTAAAATTACAGGCTTCGTTCTTGCTCCCTCATTGCAGGGTCTGCTATTTGTTCCTCGGAGAGGCTTGCAGCGCTTCACTTGACTATATATATATATAAAAGGGATTTTTGGAATGCCTGTCCCGGCTGACTCCTCCCGTTGGTAATCTAAACTCCAGGTCTCTCCCTTTGATTGCAGAGAAGAGCAACAAAGAGGACTAGGGGACTGGAGGCTAAATGTACTGATAGGGATGGATAGAGATAGACAGGCAGGTATAGACAGACGGGGGTGGGTGGGTGGGTGGGTGGAGGGATAAACAGATATGCATGAACAATAGATAGTGGGATGGATGAATGGACGGACGGATGGACAAACCGATATGGATAGATAGACTGGATGGATGGACAGATGGATGAATAGATAGATAGACGATGGACGGACTGATTGACTGTGGACAGACAGATTTGGATGGATGGATGGATGGATGGATGGATGGATAGATAGATAGATAGATAGATAGATAGATAGATAGATAGATAGATAGATAGATAGATAGACAGACAGACAGACAGACAGACAGACAGACAGATGACAGACAGACAATAATAATAATAATAGTAGTAGTAGTAGTAGTAGTGATAATGATAATGATAATAATAATGATAATAATAATAATAGTAATAATAATAATAATAATAATAATAATAATAATAATAATAATAATAATAATAATAATAATAATAAAAAAGTTGGAAGGGCCCTTGGAGGACATCTAGTCCAACCCCCTGCTCAGGCAGGAAACCCTATACCATTCCGGACAAATGGCTGTCCAGTCTCTTCTTAAAAACCTCCAATAGTTGGAGCATTCACAGCTTCTGGAGGCAGGTGGTTCCACTGGTTCATTGTTCTGACTGTCAGGAAGTTTCTCCTTAGTTCCAGGTTGCTTCTCTCCTTGATGAGTTTCCACCCGTTGCTTCTTGTCCTGCCTTCAGGCGCTTTGGAGAATAGCTTGACTCCCTCTTCTTTGGGGCAGCCCCTGAGATACTGGAACACTGCTATCATGTCCCCCCTAGTCTTTCTCTTCATTAAACTAGACAGACCCAATTCCAGCAACCGTTATATTGTCCCTTCCAACTTTACTATTATTGTTGTTGTTGTTGTTGTTGTTGTTGTTGAAGGTGGTGACTCCAAAATTTGTGATGTAGGTGCTGCTGAAGTGTTCAGGCCAGCTTAGAATAGAATAGAGCTGGAAGGGACCTTGGAGGTCTTCTAGTCCAGCCCCCTGCTCAAGCAGGAGAACCTATACCATCTCAGACAGGTGAATGCCCAGTCTCTTTTTAAAAATCTCCAGTGATGGAGCCCTCACGATTTCTGGTGGCAAGCTGTTCCACTGGTTGATTGTCCTCACTGTCAGGAAGTTTCTCCTTAATTCCAGGTTGCTTCTCTCCTTGATCAGTTTCCAACCATTGTTTCTTGTCCTTCCCTCTGGTGCTTTGGAGAATAATTTGACCCCCTCTTCTTTGGGGCAGCCCCTCAGATACTGGAATAATTGCTATCATGTCTCCCCTATTTCTTCTTTTCTCTAGACCAGCCAGACCCCAGTCCCGCAGCCGTTCTTCGTATGTTTCGGTCTCCAGGCCTTGGATCATCTTAGTTGCTCTTCTCTGAATTTTTTCCAAGGTCTCAACATCTTTTTTTGTGATACGGGGACCAAAACTGGCTGTAGTATTCCAGGTGTGGCCTTACTAGGGCTTTATAAAGCGGTACTAATACTTCTCGTGATCTTGATTCTGTGCTTCATGGCATTGAATAAAATCAGCCCCACAAGGGACCTTAGGAGGCATCGGAAATGTCCCTTGTGAGCGTTGAGATCAAGATTGGCATCACAGCCTTGGCATCCTTCAAGCGTTGGCTGCCGAAATGCCAGGAGCGACAGCCTTTGATTACAGTCCTTGACTTACAACCACAATTGATTACAGTCCTTGACTTACAACCACAGTCCTTGACTTACAACCACAATTGACCACACAATTTCTGTGGCTAAGCGAGACGGGTCATTAAGTGAGTTTCGCCCCATTTCACGACCTTTCTCACCGCCATTCTCCGGCGAATCACTGCAGTTGTGAAGCTAGTCACACCGTTGTTAAGTGGATCCGGGCTTCCACTTTGACTTCGCTTGTCAGAAAGTCGCAAAAGGGGATCACAGGATCCCCCCCTCCCCCCCGGGGACACTGCAAGCGTCATAAACATGAGTCAGTTGCCAGGTGCCTGAATTTGGATCACGTGTCCATGAAGATGCTGCAACAGGCATCTTTTTTTTTTTTTTTCATGCCGTGGTCGTTTCAAACGGTCACTAAACGAAATGGTTGTAAGCTGAGGAGAAAGGTTGTAAGCTGGGATCTCCCAACCTGGCAACTTTAAGACTTGTGGACTTCAACTCCCAGAGTTCCCCAGCCAGCCATGCCTGTTGTTTTTTTTCTCCTTCCCCCTAGAGCGGAGAGATTGCAGAGGAAGGGATTACAAGAGAGCAAGCAGGCCAGAATGGGTATGCATATCAAAAGGAACTAAAGAGTGCAGAGAAGAGCAACAGTGATGATCAGGGGACTGGAGGCTAAAACATATAAGGAACGGTTGTATGTCTAGTTTAACGAAGAGAAGGACGAGGGGGAGACAGGATAGCAGCCGTCCAGTATCTCAGGGGCTGCCCCAAAGAAGAGGGAGTCAAGCTATTCTCCAAAGCGCCTGAAGGCAGGACAAGAAGCAACGGATGGAAACTCATCAAGGAGAGAAGCAACCTAGAACTAAGGAGAAACTTTCTGACAGTGAGAACAATTAACCAGTGGAATTCTTGCTTTCAGAAGCTGTGGGTGCTCCAACACTGGAAGTTTTTAAGAAGAGATCGGACAATCATTTGTCTGAAATGGTATAGGGTTTCCTGCCTGAGCAGGGGGTTGGACTAGACGACCTCCAAGGTCCCTTCCAGCTTCTATTCTATTCTATTCTATTCTATTCTATTCTATTCTATTCTATTCTATTCTATTCTATATTCTATATTCTATATTCTATATTCTATTCTATTCTGTGTTCTATATTCTATTCTGTATTCTATTCTATTCTACTCTACTCTACTCTATTCTCTATTCTACTCTATATTCTCTATTCTCTTCTGTTCTCTTCTATTCTATACTCTATTCTCTATTCTCTTCTCTTCTGTTCTCTTCTACTCTCTTCTATTCTCTACTT
>NW_015399552.1:0-2296 GCF_001527695.2 Protobothrops mucrosquamatus
CTATTGCAGTGCTACAGCCAATACTGTACAAACATTAGGATCAAATTTTACCTTTTAATTCTGCATGATTGTGCATGTTTAAGTCTCTCAACAATGAAAGTATGGCTGCAGCACATACAAGTGCTGTCTGGCCCAAACATGTTTTTAAAAATAAACAGTGGCAAGGCAATGCATGCCATTTTCTCTGTGGCTTGCCTATCTCTGTGGTATTGTATCTCAGAACCTGTTTCTGCTTCCTCTGCTAATTAGACAACTAATGTAAAATTCTGCCAATAAGCCACAACACTGACAGAACGAAGCTTGTCCAGAAACAAACCAAGTTTTGCCAGCGTGCCCTGCCCGACTTGGCATTCCTCCAGGAGTGCTCAAGCTTTCCAGCCAATTAATAATTTTTACTGAAGTTTAAGAATACAAAAATAAAAAAAAATAATGCAAACTAAAATAATTTCAAAAAAGAAAAAGGAAAAAGTGCAGAGAGAAGAAAAATGGAAAGGGAAAAAGAAAATATGTAGAAGGAAAAAAAGAATACACACACACACAATAAAGACTTAACAGCAGTGGCCCCTAACCTTTGTGGCTAGGCAGCCAGGCAGAGAGGGGGGGAGAGGGGAATTGGGCTGTGTGGTGGGCCAGCGCCAAGCGCAGCTCGACTTGCACAACTTGAGCTGCACACCCGTGTGTACATGCGCCGGTCCGCTACTCGTGCAAGTCGAGTTGCACACTTGTGTGTGAGCACCTGCCTGCTACTCACACGGCCCAGTTGCAAATAGACCATGGCTCAGTAGCGGGCTGCAGCCTGGAGGTTGGGGACCCCTGCTTTATAGGATTGTTGACAATTCCATATTGTACGGTAGCTTATGGAGAATTTTTTTTAGGTCAAAACTCAAATCTCAGCCATCTCAGAATGAATCTGTATGAACTAGAGTCTCAAATCGCAGGATCAAATCAAATCATGCATGACAATTTACAACTCCATGTGGAAAACTTTACAGTTCAAAAAAGTAGGGAGCATCCCTTCTGAGATATTGGCTGTGCCACCATTCCTTCTGCAGGCTAAGCTATCTCTGACCTCACTGTTCCCTACTCTGCTGGTGGTGGTGGTGGTGGTGGTTTCTCCAGGACATTCTCTCAGGCCATTATAGAATAATCTCTTTTGATGACTGAAAACCTTTGAAATCAATATTATCAATATTATTCCAAATAATGTTTTAATTATTATATTTGACTTAAATTAAATTTAATTGTTCCTAAATGTGGTTTCATTTGTGTCCTCAACTTGCCCATGCTTTGGAGAACAGCATACCACTCTGAGACCAGGTACAGCTCATCCTTCTAAACAAGTTACATATCATAAGTTTATTGGACCATTTCATTAGAATTAAGGACCTTACTATAGTTTGTGTCTTAATTAATATAAAACTTGCAAACTAACAGGAAATCTTAGTTGCAAAGTTAAACCAGTTTAATAATCATTTATTCTTCCCAGGAAATTCTAGCAGTGAATTCTCCTGTATTTCAGAAAAGTAGGATCTTTAATAAAGCAAATAAAAACATTTTGTCATTTTAATAAACTAAATTCATGGGGATTTATAGCAAAACACTACAGTAATTAAAGTAGCAGGTAGCTAATACATGTTTTTATTGCCTTACTAGAATTTTGTTCTACTTACTGTATGTTTTCCTTTTCTTTTTATTTTAGTACTGTGATAGTGTCAACTCTTTGTTAATTTGATATTTGAAATTTTCTTGCAATGTACAAACAGACGTGAGTAGAGTGAAAAGAATTTGTTTACAATTTCATCCTGTAAAATGCTTAATTGAACAATCCAGATTAGCTGCAGTATAAATTGAATGAAAGGCATTGTGTTTGTATGACCCAAATACATTATATTCATGTATTTGTAAATCAGAACAAAACATACTTTTGTTTAAATTAACTATAGGTGGCTGCTGTTTAGCTATTAGACCCCGCTACAAAAAGCTTAAAATTTTACTAAAAAAAGTAAAATTGCATTGAATTCAGATGGTTTAGTCGAATTAGAATTAGAATACAAAATGATTGAAGTAGAACATCTAATGTCCCTCTATACATTTGGGAACATGCTGCCATGGATAGAGAAGGCAGGATTGGGTGCAAATGGCAGTAATAAAAAATGTTCAATGTGCATCAGGTCAGACTCTGTTTTTTAAAGGTTTCAAAAATATCTATAAGCATTACTTGCCTTGTAGCTCTAATGAACTATGTTTTAGCCAAAGATGAATTATAGTTAATTAGAACACAGCTTTTGCAGGTTTT
>NW_015399552.1:5416-6560 GCF_001527695.2 Protobothrops mucrosquamatus
CTCTGGAACGAACTACCCCCCGAGATCCGGACGATTCCGGATCTCTTAACCTTCCGCCGCGCCCTCAAGACATGGCTTTTTCAACAAGCGGGCCTGACCTAAGGTGAGTTTTAAATAGGGATAATTTTTAAACAATTTTAAAGAGCCACAGCTACCAATATTTGGATTTTAATTGGTTTTTAGCAGGGGAAAATTTTTTGTACAATGTTTTAATATGCTGTGAGCCGCCCTGAGTCCCATGGGGAGAAGGGCGGCATATAAATTTAAATATAAATAAATAAAATAAATAAATAAATAAACTTAGCCAAAAGTTTCTGAAGTCTTTCTGCAGCAGTCTATAGGGGTTAATGTTACCTGCATCCCTGGATGACCACATTATGACAAATGATGTTTGGTAGCAGAGCTATTGAAAAGTTATCTACACATCCAAAGACAGGTCAAGTTATACTCTGGCAAAACAATGGTATCACCAAGATAGTGTTTCAGAAGAAATAGCAAGTAAGAAAGAGAATATGAAAGTTATAGTACATGAAAACCGTGCAGGATAATGTTAGTCACCCAATAATTTCCATTGTTCTAGTTAAAAAATTATACTTTATTTTATTTTATTTTATTTATTTTATTTTATTTGTTTGAATTTTTATCCTGCCCTTCTCCTTACGGACTCAGGGCGGCTGACAGCCTGGTAAAACAGATACAAAGATAAAAATACCCACTTTAGAACCTAATTAAAATGAAATATTTGATGTGGCCTGTGTCAATTTAAAATTATTCTTAAAACCCCACTAAAAATTCCCTAGGCCAATCCCGCTTGTTGGAAGAGCCATGTCTTAAGGGCGCGGCGGAAGGAGGGGAGATCCGGGATCACCCGGATCTCTGGGGGTAGTTCGTTCCAGAGGGTGGGAGCTCCCACCGAGAAGGCCCTCCCCCTGGGGGTCGCCAGCTGGCACTGTCTGGCTGACGGCACCCTGAGGAGACCCACTCTGTGGGAGCGTACCGGCCGATGGGAGGTAATCTGCGGCAGAAGGCGGTCTCAGAGATATCCAGGTCCGATGCCATGGAGCGCTTTGAAGATGATGACCAACACCTTGAAGCGCACCCGGAAGGCCACCGGCAACCAGTGCAGCTCGCGCAGCAGCGGTGT
>NW_015399553.1:0-1195 GCF_001527695.2 Protobothrops mucrosquamatus
CGCTTGGAGGAAATGCGAGAGATGGGTGAATGAGCCAAGCAGAAAGCTCTTGGAGGAAATGCGAGAGAAGGGTAAATGAGCCAAGCAGAAAGCGCTTGGAGGAAATGTGAGAGAAGAGTGAATGAGCCAAGGAGAAAGCACTTGGAGGAAATGCGAGAGAAAGGTGAATGAGACAAGCAGAAAGCGCTTGGAGGAAATGCGAGAGAAGGGTGAATGAGCCAAGCAGAATGCGCTTGGAGGTAATGCAAGAAAAGACTGAGCCAAGCAGAAAGATTTCGGAGGAAATGCAAGAGAAGTCTGAATGGGCCAAGCAGAAAGTGCTTGGAGAAAATGCGAGAAATGGTTGAGCCAAGCAGAAAGAGTGTATAGAAAACGCAAGAGAAGTTTGAATAAGCCAAGCAGAAAGCTTTTGGAGGAAATGCGAGAGATGGGTAAATGAGCCAAGCAGAAAGAGTTTGGAGGAAATGCGAGAGAAGTGTGAATGAGCCAAGTAGAAAGCTCTTGGAGGAAATGCGAGAGAAGGCTGAGCCAAGAAGAAAGCGCTTGGAGGAAATGCGAGGGAAGGGTGAATGAGCCAAGCAGAAAGCTTCTGGAGGAATTGCGAGAGATGGTGTTGTGGCTCCGTCCGGTGGGTCCCTCTCATCAGAGGAGGAAGGCTCTGAACATGAAGGAGGGGAGATGGCTAGGCCTCTCTCTCCAGGCCCTTCCCCTCTGGTGCAGCCTTCAGTGCCTTCCGACAGCGATGAGTTTGGCCAGGAGCCCGGTGTTTCTGGGATTGGCCAGGAGCCCGGTGTTTCTGGGATTGGCCAGGAGCCCGGTGCTTCTGGGATTGGCCAGGAGCCAGGTGCTTCTGGGATCAGCCAGGAGCCAAGTGTATCGGACTCCGACGAGGATACGTCTTGGCTGGATCCACGCCAGCGTCGGAAAGATAAGCGTGCGCAGCAGCGGACACGTCGTGCCAGATAGTTCAGCTGAGTCACTGGGCCACACCCCACAGGCTATATAAGCAAGGGGTGTGGCATGTGAAGTTTCGTGACAGACAATTTTTTGATGGATATTCGGTCGCACGCTCTCTGGCAAGTCATTGTGGAGTTATCTTTGTTTGCTGTGTCTTATCAGTAAAGGCTTGGCAGGCAGCTACGCAGTTGCTGCCAAGGAATTCATTTGCCTTTGTGCCGAGCAGTTTTTCAGGCCT
>NW_015399553.1:5540-6559 GCF_001527695.2 Protobothrops mucrosquamatus
GGTGAATGAGCCAAGCATAAAGCGCTTGGAGGAAATGCGAGAGAATTGTGAATGAGCCAAGCAGAAAGTGCTTGGAGGTAATGCAAGAGAAGGCTGATCCAAGAAGAAAGCGCTTGGAGGAAATGTGAGAGAAGGATGAATGAGCCAAGAAGAAAGAACTTGGAGTAAATGTGAGAGAAGGCTGAATCGGCCAAGCAGAAAGCGTTTGGAGGAAATGCGAGAGAAGGGTGAATGAGCCAAGCAGAAAGCGCTTGGAGTAAATGCGAGAGAAGGCTCTTTCCAAAAAAGTTTTATTGTTTTACAATAAAAAACAATTAAACATAAGTAAACACAATAGGAATTATAAACCCCCCCCCGACTTCCCAAACCAAATCCCAGGATAATATTCATATAAAAGTAAACATATACTAATATCTCTAACTCCGCAATATATCTTAATACACAAGAAAATAAAAAAGTAAACAAAATCATAATAAAGAAAAGTCTAAAAAACCTAAATTCTATTCTACCACATTATACTTGCACAATTAAAATACAAGAAATCTAAAAACCTAAATTATATTCTACCACACCATGTTTCTTCTGAATATAAACAACCCATCTTCTCCATTTTGATAAAAATTGTTCATTCGAGTGCCTCTTCAAAAAAGCCGAAATCTTTGCCATTTCAGCAAGATATGAAACTTTCAATCTCCAGTCTCCCATTGTAGGCAAAATTGGACTCTTCCAATTCTGGGCTATCAACAAACGAGCAGCAGTTAAACAATAAAGCATCAGATTTGTTTCTTTTATGTCTAGGTCTTGCACAATACCTAGAAGAAACAACTGTGGGAGAAATATAATCCTTTTTTTAAAAATTTGCTGTAAGTTCCACCACAGTTGTATCCAAAAAGCCTTGATAACCCTACAAGTCCACCACATATGAAAAAAAGTTGCATCTGGATGTCCACATCTCCAACACTTGGATTCATAATTCACATAAATGCGAGACATAGTTGAAGGATCCAGGTGCCATCTGT
>NW_015399554.1:0-1183 GCF_001527695.2 Protobothrops mucrosquamatus
AAGTAGCTTAGGCTACCTACGAGAAAGCTGGAAGCATGGATCGGTCCCATTTCCTCGACCAACTTTTCTGTTGCCTTTGACTTAATTTCCCTTCCACCCGTCCCTGTTTGCAAAGCAGAGCAAAATTCAACCCAGTCCCTCGGAAGGACGTGCTCATTCCTTCCCCCCACCCCCCAGCCCAGATAGGCTCGACACCAGCCTGTAGAGCAGGGGTGTCAAACTGCCATGAGGAAACCACGCCCACCCCATTGCCAGCAATGGGGGGGGGGGGGGAAGTTCCGATAGCAAGTTTGACACCTCTGATGTAGAGAGAAAGGAGGCTGAATTTTGACCAAGGAAAGTTAGAACAATTAACCAGTGGAACAACCTGCCTCCAGAAGCGGTGAACGCGCCAACACTGGAAGTTTTTAAGAAGAAACTGGACGGCCATTTGTCTGAAATGGTATAGGGTTTCCTGCCTGAGCAGGGGGTTGGACTAGATGACCTCCAAGGTCCCTTCCAACTTTATCATTATTATTATTATTATTATTAATCAAGGAGAGAAGCAACCTAGAACTAAGGAGAAACTTCCTGACAGTGAGAACAATTAACCAGTGGAACAACCTGCCTCCAGAAGCGGTGAATGCTCCAACACTGGAAGTTTTTAAGAAGAAACTGGACAGCCATTTGTCTGAAATGGTATAGGGGTTTCCTGCCTGAGCAGGGGGTTGGACTAGATGACCTCCAAGGTCCCTTCCAACTTTATCATTATTATTATTATAATTATTATTATTATTATTATTATTATAGAACACCCGTTTCCCCCGGGGTCAGGATAAAGCTACAGAAGGCTGCTCTTCACCAGGGGGGATCCCAGCCCACCCTCTGCCTTCCGAATCGCCGTGTAGCCATGGAAGGCCACGCTCTCCGACCAAACTTTGTGTGCAAGACCACACCCTGCCTAAAAATGAAGACACGGGAGACGGGGGGGCCTGATGCAGGTTTTTCTGTACAGAAGTGTTTTTGACACCAAAGCATTGTTCAAGAATAAAACAAAATCGGAGAAAAGGGGTGGAACCAGCAGCCAGAATAAACACCCAAAGGCTGATGCCTCGACATGAGAAAGAGGGAGGGGAGGGAAAAACAGAATGATTTTGCTTATTAGGAAGGAAGGGGGGGGGGGTCGAAGAGGCAGCCTCCCTGG
>NW_015399554.1:5550-6559 GCF_001527695.2 Protobothrops mucrosquamatus
TGCGTCGTGTACCGGCCTGGGGGCAGGGGAAAACTTTTAAATAAATTTCATGGCCTCCGCTCCTTAGAACAGGTCAAACATTTTGCAGACCTCCTTCTTTTGTAGCCCAAGTATCGGAGTATCATTAGCAACTTGGTTCCCTCTGGCTAACATTTTTACACTGTGAAAGAAATTCGCATTCTGAATATTCTTGGTTTTCATTCTCCTTTGGCAAAACTCCTTTCTAAACATTGCTCTAACTCGGAGCTCTCCAAATTTGGCAACTTTTAAGACTGGTGGACTTCAGCTCCCATAATTCCACAGCCAGCATGAGGAATTCTGGGAGTTGAAGTCCACAAGTCTTAGTTGTCAAGAGGGGAGACCCCTGCTCTGACTGGAGAAAGGGGGCGTGATTCTGTCCTTGATAACTGAGCAATTGCTGAATTCCTAAGAAATACTGGGCTGCGGGGATGTTTATTTATTTATTTGTTAAATTTATTTGCCGCCTATCTCACCGTGAGGTTAGTCTAGACGGTTTGCGATAATAAAAAGGAAGAGCAACAAAGATGATCAGGGGACTGGAGGCTAAAGCATATAAGGAACGGCTGCTGGAATTGGGTATGTTTGATTTAATGAAGAGAAGGACGAGGGGGGACATGATAGCAGTCTTCCAACATCTCAGGGGCTGCCCCAAAGAAGAGGGAGTCAAGCTATTTTCCAAAGCACCTGGAGGCAGGACAAGAAGCAACGGATGGAAACTAAGCAAGGAGAGAAGCAACCTAGAACTAAGGAGAAACTTCCTGACAGTTAGAACAATTAACCAGTGGAACTACCTGCCTCCAGAAGCGGTGAATGCTCCAACACTGGAAGTTTTTAAGAAGAGACTGGACAGCCATTTGTCCGAAATGGTATAGGGTTTCCTGCCTGAGCAGGGGGTTGGACTAGATGACCTCCAAGGTCCCTTCCAACTTTACTATTATTATTATTATTATTATTATTATTATTATTATTATTATTATTATTATTATTA
>NW_015399555.1:0-1905 GCF_001527695.2 Protobothrops mucrosquamatus
TGTGGCCCAGTGACTCAGCTGAAATCTCTGGCACGGCGTTTTAGCTGCTGCGCACGCTTGTCCCTCCGACGCTGGCGTGGATCCAGCCAAGACGTATCCTCCTCGGAGTCCGATACACCTGGCTCCTGGCCAATCCCAGAAGCACCTGGCTCCTGGCCAATCCCAGAAGCACCTGGCTCCTGGCCAATCTCCTCTCCGTTGGAAGGCACCGAAGGCCGCACCAGAGGGGAAGGTCCTGGAGAGGGAGGCCTGGCCATCTCCTCTCCTTCATGTTCAGAGCCTTCCTCCTCCGATGAGAGGGACCCACAGGACGGAGCCACAACACTATCCCCCACCGCAGGGCCCTTTCCCCGGGTCTGACGGTCAGGATGTGGTCGGGACGGAAACTGGTCATGAAAGGCCCGTACCAGGTCAGGGGCCTGAACGGAACACGCGTCCACCCAGCTGAAATCTTCGGGCCCGTACCCCTTCCAGGCGATGAGGTATTGGAAGCGCCCCTTCAGCCAAAGGGAGTCCCGAATGCTGTCCACCTCGTACGTCAAGGCGTCGTCCTCGTCGGCTGCGACTGGAGGGGCAGGCATTGTCGGGCATCGGAGATGGCTCGCAGGGGCCTCAGGGACCAGGAGGGACCGATGGAAAACGGGGTGGAGCCGCATGGAGCGTGGTAGGGTCAACCGGTAGGCCACCGGGTTGATGACCGCCTCGACTGGGAAGGGACCAATAAAGCGGTGGTCCAATTTCCTCACCGGCCGGTCCAAGGGGAGGTGTTTCGTGGACAGCCACACCCGATCTCCGACTTCCAGCGGTGGCGTTGCCCGTCGGGAGCGGTCGGCGACCCGTTTATAGTCCCCCTTCACCCGGATCAGCTGCCGTCGCACCAGTTGCTGCACCGTCTGCAGCTCCGAGAGGAAGTCCTGGGTCTCGGGAACAGGGGAATCTGGGATTGCCAACGGGAAAAACCGTGGATGGTATCCGACATTGGCGTGGAACGGGATCATCTGGGTGGAGGTGTGTTGGGAGTTGTTGAATGCGAACTCCGCCAGGGGAAGGTACTCGGCCCAGTTGTCCTGCTGCTGGTTGACGAAACAGCGGAGGTACTGCTCCAGGATGCCGATGACCATCTCCGTGTCCCCGTCAGTCTCCGGATGGTGCGCCGACGATAGGCACACCTGCACCTCCAGCGCGGCCATCAGGCTTTTCCAGAAGCGGGCCATGAACTGGGCCCCGCGGTCCGACACCACCCTGTCCGGCAGGCCATGGAGGCGAAAGATGTGCTGCAGGAACAGACGGGCCGTGGTGCGGGCTGATGGCAGTCCGCGGCACGGGATGAAATGGGCCATCTTAGTGAGCATGTCCACCACCACGAGGACGGTCGTGAATGTGGCGGACAGTGGTAGATCCGTCAGGAAATCCATGGAGATGGCACCCCACGGTCTCTCTGGTGTCGGCAGCGGTTGGAGGAGTCCAGGAGGTGGGCCGGACGCGGATTTGGCCTGTCGGCACGTCACACAGGATGTCACGTAAACGTGCACGTCATGCCGTACCCTAGGCCACCAAAAAGTCCGCGTCACCAGGTTCAAGGTCTTAAAGAACCCGAAGTGCCCCGCCGCGGGATTGTCATGGCACTGGTTCATGACGAGGGCTCGGAGCGGACTTGTAGGCACGTACAGTCGGCCCCGGTGCTTCAGCAAGCCGTCCTCCAAGGTCCATGGGGACGCTGGACCAACTTCCGCTCTTGGCTGCTGCGACCAGTCATCACGGTGCTGCGCTTCCAGCACCTGAGCCCGCAGGTCCGCCGGTTCCTGGACCGCGGCCAAGGCCTCTGCGGGCAGCACCGTCCGAGGGGGAAGGGGGTCATTGGGGCAGAAGTATTCCGGCTTGCGGGATTTTTTTTTTTTTTTTTTT
>NW_015399555.1:5372-6559 GCF_001527695.2 Protobothrops mucrosquamatus
GAGGAGGAGGAGGAGGGGGGGAGGAGCAGCAGGAGCATTAGCCAAAGCGAGTTGAGCCGTTAAATGGCCTACTTGCTGTTGCAATAGCTGATTAGCATCCATCAGCTGTTGAATCTGCTGCTGCTGCTGGTCCATCGTGGGTTAACGATGGTTATGTCTGGTGACGAACAAGATGTTCTGTCCCCCGTCCGACTCACACACCCCAACCAGTCAGCCGAGGGCTAAAAGACTGCTCAGCACTGCCAAAAACAGATAAACACTTGGCAGCAACTCCGTGGCTGCCTGCCAAGACCTTTACTGATAACACAATACAAACACAAGACAAGTCCAGGATAATTGCCGGAGTGCTGCAACATAAGATTCAGCAAAATTGTTCGTCACAAAAGTTTCAAATGGCACACCCCTTGCTTATATAGCCTGTGGGGTGTGGCCCAGTGACTCAGCTGAAATCTCTGGCACGGCGTTTTAGCTGCTGCGCACGCTTGTCCCTCCGACGCTGGCATGGATCCAGCCAAGATGTATCCTCCTCGGAGTCCGATACACCTGGCTCCTGGCCAATCCCAGAAGCACCTGGCTCCTGGCCAATCCCAGAAGCACCTGGCTCCTGGCCAATCTCCTCTCCTTCGGAAGGCACCGAAGGCCGCACCAGAGGGGAAGGTCCTGGAGAGGGAGGCCTGGCCATCTCCTCTCCTTCATGTTCAGAGCCTTCCTCCTCCGATGAGAGGGACCCACAGGACGGAGCCACAACACTCCCCTCCTGGCTCGCTCTCTCTCTCTGTCTCTCTTACACACACACACACACACACACACACACCCTTCCTGTTTTCTCCTCCTCATCCTTTTCCTCAGCTGCACCTGAACGGAGTGGGAGGAAGTTAAAAAAAAAAGGAAGGGGTGGAAGAATGGGGGAAGCTCTCCTTTTTTGTAACACCTCGGCTTCCTCCTCCTCCTCCTCTTCCACTCCTGACCGGGCCTGACGGGGTTAAGCTGTCTAAGGATGATAAAGATATGTTAGTTACACTTACAGGTTTTGAAATGGTTAAAAAGATAAAATATTTGGGGGTTTATATTACAGCTTCCAATGCAAAATTGTATAAGAATAATTATGAAGCCTTATGGGCTAAGGTACAAAAGGATTTAAATGATTGGAAAAAATTGCAATTATCTTTGTTGGGAAGAATTTCAGC
>NW_015399556.1:0-2748 GCF_001527695.2 Protobothrops mucrosquamatus
GGGAAGCCAGATTCACTTAACAACCGGGCTACTAACTGAACTGCAGCGATTCACATTACTGTGGCAAGAAAGGTCATAAAATGGGGCAAAACTCACTTAATAGCTTAACAGCAGAAACTGTGGTTGTGAGGACTACCTGCATAGTGGGGAAAGGGAGAAGCCTTCTGGATCCATCCCCTTCCTGCCCACTTCCCCATGTGATTTTGGTGGGGGGGAGACACTGGCAGCTGCTGGTAAACATCTCCCTTTCTTCTGGGGTTGCTTAGGGTCCAAACTCACCCACTCTAATACCACCACCTGCCCTTTTAGAACAATTTGATTGTTTTACCCTCATTGTTTTATCTTTAGGGATAAGGCAGAGCATTCAGAGGTATAAATACCAGCTATTTCCCCCAAGAAAAATGCCATCTGTACCCTTAAGATAAATCCTAGTGTACCTAGTGCTCTTCAGCACAAACGAAGCAGGCAGCATCTCCTCCTCTGGGGACGGGGGTATGAAGTCCACGTAGTCTTCAGACTCACTGAATACTTGAGGGTCATCCCTTCCATCCTCAGACTCTTCATTCCCACTTAAAGGGAGGCCAGAATCATTTTGCCCTTTAACCAAAAAAGAGCACATATTAAACAAAAGACCAGTGAAAAATAATGAATAGGTTTAATCGTTAAAAATATAAAGTTAAATTATAGCAATAAGAGTCATGGTGGTGCAGTGTTAGAATGCAGTATTGGAGGTTAATTCAGCTCACTGCCAGGAGTTCGATCCTGATCAGCTCAAGGATGACTCAGCCTTCCTTCCTTCCTTCCGAGGTCGGTAAAACGAGGACCCAGAATGCTGGGGGCAATACGCTGACTCTGTAAATCGCTTAGAGAGGGCTGTAAAGCACCATGAAGCGGTGTATAAGTCTAAGTGCTATTGCTAATTAAGTAAGGAAAAGCATTAAGTACATCTAATGATTTTCTGTGATTAGATGTGTTGATTAGTGGGGACATGTACCCAACTCTTTTTAACCTAGTCAAGTTGTGTCATAGGGAACAAGGTCAGACTTGGACTACGGAGAACCAGGTCAGACACCAACAGAGCCACAGGTTACTTGATGAGACCTCAGGCTGATGGAGACTGATTGGTCTCCCTAATGCAGCTGACGTGAAGACAGATGGGAGGGCATTTGCTGTGAGCTCCCTGGGGAAGGAGCACCAGGGCAGAAGACCTCCACATTCCGGTCACCTTGACTAGCCCTGGAAAATAAGCAGCGTTGGGGCTGCTTAGCTCTTAGATGGGGACCTCATGAGGAATTTCAAGGTTGTAAGCTAGACTGGAAAGTTGAAAAACATTGCAGAGAAACTAATGACAACCTAAATTCATAAATTAAGAGGAAGTGAGCTTCATTTGAGTCTAGCTTAAGGGGCACCTGCTGTAGTAAATTCATTTTCCCAGAAGTTATCCCTGTTACAGAAGTGGTTAGAAAAAGAGCACTTACCAATCCAAGATTTTTCTTTTTTTCCTGTCTGGAGACTTTCCAAAGACTTCTCTTCACGTTCTCCATTTGAAAAATCTCTTTGACTGGAATTTGAAGGGACAAGACAAGGAACAGGCAGGCTGCCTCCCTCTTGTTCCTTATGAAGCATTTGTGTTTTCCTATTTGTACAAATATATACATCGTTACAGTCTTCATTATCTCTTTCTGTGCTAGGTATCTTTGATTTTCCAGGAGAGGGATTCAGGCTTTTTGCAGTCTTTCTATTTTTTACAGACCACTTATCTTGAAATGATACAGACTGTTGTGGACGTCTTTTCTGTGGTCCAGGTGTTTCAAAGTCCTCCATGTCTTCCCAACTATCAGTAAGGTCAATAAATGAGTTGTTTGAACAATTATGTTCCGGGGTAGGGATCTCGGATCCCCTTACTTTGCAGTCTGCATCACTTTCTTTCACAGAAGAGATAAAACAATCTAATTTTTTGACATGTTGATCATTTGAATCCTCTTGTTTTCCTTCTTCAACTTTCAGTGTTGTTTCAAACAGCTCGTTAATTTTGGTTTGCTTATTTTTAATACCATTTTGTTTTTCCAAAGAAGAATTGGTATTCTTGTCCTTTAAGGCCGTAGGTTTTGTTCCACCCATATATCCTGATGCGCAGACATCAAGGCAATTCATCTTTCTGAATATAAATCCCCTGCAAAAATGGGTAAATTTAGACTTTAGCCAGTCATGATGACATAACGCTTAGAAGCAAGTCAGATCTAGCTCAAAGTACTGACTTTTGCCACTATTTTGGATTTATTGCAGACACACATTTGAATATTGTTAAGAAGCTGCGCTATTATGTATTCATTCTGCAGCTACTTCAGCTCTGAGAAAAATGTACAATATCAGATGAAATGCAATTGCTACTCTACTATAAGCAAGCATTTTATGGCAAAATTCAAAACATCATCTTTAGTGTTCAGAAATCTCTTTTCCAGATTCATTGGCAACATATTTATATTGACAGCATAATAAATATATTAAAAATAAATACCGTGTTTCCCCAAAAATAGGACCAAAAGAACCGATCCATGGCATCGGACCTGGCTACCTCCGAGACCGCCTTCTGCCACAGATTCCCTCCCATAGACCGGTACGCTCCCACAGAGCGGGCCTCCTCAGGGTGCCGTCGGCCAAGCAATGTAGGCTGGCGACCCCCAGGGGGAGGGCCTACTCTGTGGGTGCCCCCACCCTCTGGAATGAACTACCCCCCGAGATCCGGAT
>NW_015399556.1:4185-6559 GCF_001527695.2 Protobothrops mucrosquamatus
TTTTAATTGGAAACACAGCTTGTAATATTTGGTTTTAATTCGGCTTTTATCGGGGTTTATTTTCTGTATTTTTGTATTTTGTAATTTTTTGTATTTTGTGTTTATTATTTGTTTTTAATATGCTGTGAACCGCCCTGAGTCCTATGGGAGAAGGGCGGTATACAAATTAAAATAATAAATAAATAAATAAATAAACCATTAGGGCTTATTTTCGGGGCGTGTCTTTGTTTGCAGCTGCCCGCCCACTCCATCCCATCTGGTTGCTCGCAGCTGCAACGGGGTAGGCCACAAGGCGTGCCAATGCCACTGCCAACAATTGAGGTGAGGCAGGTGGGGTTGTAGCTGCTCCACACGCCCGCACCTGCTTACCTCAGGGCCCCCGCAACCTGGCCCCTCCCCACTTGGCAACTTTCCCCCACCTGTTCAATGACCCGTCTGCCCACCCGCCTCTTCGCTTTCACTCCCCTCCCAAGCTGGACTGCCATACTACGGAGGATGGGTGGGGGAGGCTCGGTCACCTTACTCATTCCCCTATGCCGTTTCGGAGCCAGGGAGGAGTGACGGCAAAAGGCCTCCACTGCCTCTGCGCATCAGCTGTGTCTGCTGCTGGAGGGGCTTTCTTCAGTCCCCGCCGGCCCCACCCCATGGATTACCTGCTCGGCAGCGGCCGCCTGCTCCTCCGCCTGCCACTTGGTTCTGCAGCACTGTGTCATGCTGCCTGCTGCCCGTTCACCGCCTGTATTTTATGGTTTCGATGGTGGCAGCTCTGGAGGCCGGTGGTAGGCTCTCTGCATCATCCCTGGGCTGACAGTTTCGGCCACTGGCCACCTTCGCAGCTGTGCCCACACAGCCACGGGAGAGTGGGCAGCTGAAGAGACGGCAGCAGTGTCTTCGGAGCACCCCCGCTGCCAGCCCTGGTATAACTCCTGTGGCTGTGTGGGCAGAGCTGCGAAGGTGGCCAGTGGCAGAATGTGTCTGCGCCCCCCCCAGGCTACTCCATCACTGACCTCAAGGTAGCAATCCCTGAGAAAAGGGATTCCGAGTCAGTCCCTCAACAGTCAAGCTGAAACTTGGCAGATTTCATACCGTTTCATGTAGTTGAAGTAACAGCGTCTTGAATTAATCTATTAGCTTGGCTAGTTATTTCTGCTCCCTATTGGTGTCTTTCTTTCACTGCTTCCGTTTTCCACCTTGCTCCACATCTCAGAATAGGTGATACCATTAAGGAAACAGGCAGGGTGCTTGGGATCGTTAGCCCAGCTGTCTGTGCTTTCTGGCACTCGACATGCCTCGGATTGGGGAAGGGGATTCATCCTTGGGGGAGGGGGGACGGTTCTGCTGCCATTTGTTTACCTTCCTCAAAAACCATTGCTAGATCTGACCATTTTGAATAACTCTCACTGGATCTCCAACCACACCTAGTTGTACTGGTAGAAATGGATTGTCTGGATCCTTTTCTGTCAGGTTTCAGATGACTGAAACGCGACCAATTGCATTTGTGGGTGACTCTAGCAAGAGTCAAGTGGAGGTAGTGTGTCCATCCCGGATCTCCTTATGTAATGATAAGTGGTAGTGACCTTGGGAGGCAGGAGGAAGGCTGCAGACTGGATAACTGGCAGGTCAATAATTTCGCAGATCACCAAAAGAAAAGGGGTGTATCCTGCATTGGATCCTTCCAGACTGGTTCCAGGGATGAGGAACGGGAGAACGGCTTTGTTCAGGATCTCCTCCTTCCTGCAGAGCTGGTTCCAGTTTGCGGGAATGGGGAGGAAGGATTCTCGACCCTGGCCTGTTTTCGGTGGATATCTCAGGGTTGGATGCTCTCCCCGCTCCTATTTAACGGCTGAGGCCTCCGATGATATCCAGGTCTACATCTGCGACCTGGACCAACTGGGCTGGGCTCTGGGGTTTGGCCTCAGCGCTTGGGGACTGTGGGGGTCTGGATGGGGGAGAACAGGCTTCGGCTTAACCTTCGCGAGACTGAGCGGTTGCAGGTTTTGGGCCCCCACGGCGCCGGTGCTTCTCCACCGTTGACTCTGGACGCAATCGCGCTTTCCCAAAGAAAACTGGGCTGCAATCTGAGGCACCCCGGTTTGGGTGTGGCAGCCCCGGAGAGGAGCTGCGCTTGCACCATTTTCTCTTTCAGTTTCGCCTTTTCCTGCACGGGGAGGCGCAGCCCACCGTCCCCTCAGCCCCCCAGAGGGTTGCCGCAAGGCGCTCTACGGGGCCGCCCCGAAGACTGCCGCCGCCGTCTGGGGCGCCGCCTCCGGACCAGCTCTCCCCGCTGCTCCCATCCCTCCCGCAAGGGAACCGGACAACCGCCGCTCCGGCCACAGCCCCTCCCCGGAGCCCGGGAGCCCGCCCTTCATCGGCA
>NW_015399557.1:0-1269 GCF_001527695.2 Protobothrops mucrosquamatus
GCCCGCCCTCGCCCGCCCTCCTAATGGTGCGATCCTTGCACAACTCTGTGGGCGACCTCTCTCCATTTCCCCTCCTGCCTGGGAGGCTGGTGCAGCTCAGACCGAGTCCCCACATGGCTGGCAGCAGCATCATGGGCGCAGGGGGTCCCAGAGCCCTCCTTCTCGGGTTCCTGGTCCTCTCAGCTGGGCTGATGCTCACTGGGGCTGGAGGTAAGCCTGGATGCCCTCTGGGGTCCCCCCCCTGCCCTGCCTACAGGGAAGCGGAGTCTTCCCCTCCATTTCTCCAGTCCTGGATCCTGCTGGTCTCCTTGGGACGGTCTCCTGTCCTGCCCCCCACCGACCCAAAGGGACTTTCTGAGGCTGCAGGTTTCAGTGCAGGATGGGGATTTTGGCATTAGCCAGAGGGAGGGTGCCCAGGGCAGGCTAGCAAGAGCCCCCCCCCCACTTCCCCACATCTGCTTTTCTGCAGATGTCCCAGGCTGGGGTGGGAGTGGTTCCTGAGGTCCAGGGCTGGAGAAGACCAGGGAAGCAGGATCCCTCCTGGTCTGGGACAGATCAAGGCAGCTCACATTCAGGACCATAAAAATAGAATAACAGAGTTGGGAAGGACCTTGCAAACACGAGTGATTTACAGAGTGAGAATATTCTCCCCCCCCCCACAATAATCTGGGTCCTCATTTTATCAACTTTGGAAGGACGGAAGGCTGAGTCGACCTTGAGCTGGTCAGGATCGAACTCCTGGCAGTGAGCAGTGAGTCAGCCTGCAATACTGCATTTGAACCATTGTGCCACCAGGGTCCTCCTTCCTTCCTTCCTTCCTTCCTTCCTTCCTTCCTTCCTTCCTTCCTTCCTTCTGCCCTCTCTCCCTTTTCCTTCCTTCCTTCCTTCCTTCCTTCCTCCCTCCCTCCCTTCCTTCCTTCCTTCCTTCCTTCCTTCCTTCCTTCCTCCCTCCCTCCCTCCCTCCCTCCCTCGCTCCCTCCCTGCACACTTAGCAATAGCCCTTAGGCTTATCTACCGCTTCCCAGTGCTTCACAGCCCTCTCTGAGCGGTTTGCAGAGTCAGCCTGTTGCCCCCCCCAACAATCTGGGTCCTCATTTTACCGCCCTGGGAAGGACGGAAGGCTGAGTCGACCTTGAGCCGGTCAGGATCGAACTCCCGGCGGTGGGCATTCCAACCCTTCCACCAGGCTCTTCAGCAGGGTCCCCTTTCAAAGCCGGAGAGTCCAAACTCTTGAATTTCTCCTGACAGGGAGCCTGTTGGCGAGCATTT
>NW_015399557.1:4766-6559 GCF_001527695.2 Protobothrops mucrosquamatus
ACAAAGCAAAGCAAAGATGGGACGAGATCTCTCCAGGATGCTCTGAGGATTTCTGCACCGGAGGGAGGTTGGGCTAGATGACCTCCAGCGTCTTTTCCCCATCCTGTCTTTCTAGGAGGTCTCCACATTCACAGGAGCTTTCTAACTCGGACATGGAGCGTTTCTCACAATCAGAAATGTGAGGTTGTGACCCTAGTCTACTGGTGAAGCCATGGTGGATCTTCGTGTCACCTGAGCATGGACCAGTTTTGGTCTGCCCAGAGGATGAGCTGGGCCAAAGTGGGCAAGGGGTTCTGTCCCGGCCTCTCCTCCTCCTGGAAGTCCTCCTTGCCTGGGACCTTCTGGCTTCCTGACCAGGCTGACAGGAGGACCATCTTCTCCAACACACTGCCCAGCAGCAGCTGGAATGGGGGAGGGCGTTCTCCCAAAGGAGGTTCAGGAGATTAAGGGACAGTGGGAGGGGGACGTGGAGGGTCAGTCTCATGGCTCCCCCAGAGTGGGGTACCTATCAGAGCACACCAACATCAGGGCGCCTTCCTTTTTTTAACATCTGTTCCACCTTTGATGGTCGTGAAGAGAGCCTGAGAGACCCCAGAGAAACCTGCAGGTGCCCAGAACACGTCTGGACCGAGGAGACGCCACACAGCCGTTCCTTTGCACTGAGCAAACTGCACAAGTGACAATGTGCGGGACCTACCACACTTCCCGTAGACGGGATCCTTGCACTCAGCCAGGCATCCCTAACGGCAACACTTCTGCCTCCCAGGACACTTCCGGTCACTTTCACACCTCACGGGAGGAATAGTGACCGTGTCTGGAGGGGGCTTGGGAGACGCCCCAGGAATGGAAGATCCCAAGGCAGAGAAATTCTCCTGGGATTGCAGCCCCAGAGCAAGCAAGGTCCCGTCTCTGGGCCCCCCAGCAGCCAAAGCCCCTCCGTGCATCCAGGATGAGACGTTGCCAGCTTGAAGAGGGTCCCACCTCCCCACCTCCTGCCCCCCAGAGCCCAGCCAGGTCCTTCTGGGGCCGACCTCCCGGGACTCTGGGCTGGACTTTATTACTGGACTCCTCTCTCTTGACCTGGGATCCTGGGGGTAGAAATGTACACCCACCCACACCCCCACACCCTATTTCTACCAAAGAGGAAGGCAGTTCTCCTTGTGGGCGTACTGGGGGCCCATCTTGGTCTTCCCTCCCCATCAGGGAGGGATTCCAGGGAATGGGGGACACAGTCCTTTTCTGCTGGCTCTGCAGACCCCTCCCCAAATACAGAGGAACAAGGCAGCACACAGGAGCCTTGGGGGCACAGTGGTTAGAGTGCAGTACTGCAGGCTTCATCTGCTGGCAGTTCGATTCTCACCGGCTCAGGGTTGACTCAGCCTTCTGTCCTTCCGAGGTCAGTAAAATGAGGGCCCAGATTGTTGGGGGCAACTTGCTCACTCTTTACAAGCACTTGGAGAGGGCTGCAAAGCAGTGTGAAGCGGTATATAAGTCTAAGTGTCATTGCTAAGGGCTATTGCTCTCCTAAGCAGAGAATGGACAACCCCCCCCCTTCCCAGTTCAGTTTGTCTGAAATGGTATGGGGTATCCTGCCTGAGAAGGGGGTTGGACTAGAAGACCTCCAGGGTCCCTCCCAACTCTCTTATCTTGTAACCAGAGGGGTTGTCTTTCCTTCGGTCTCCCGGAGGAGGAGGAGGAGCTGCAGGGGGCGATGAGTTCAAGTCCTGCGGAGGTTCCATCCTGCTGGTCCTCTGAGCCGGCTCCCTCAGCACCCCCGGACCCCCCCCCCCCCG
>NW_015399558.1:0-1607 GCF_001527695.2 Protobothrops mucrosquamatus
TTTTTAGCGGGGTTTTTTAAGGGTATTTTAAGGATAATTTTAATGATCGGCCTTCTTAAATATTTCCTTTTAATTCGGTTTTTAATATAGATATCATTGTATTTGTATTGTGGTTTTTATGAGGCTGTTAGCCGCCCTGAGTCCCATGAGGAGAAGGGCGGGGTACAAATTAAATTAATAAATAAATAAATAAATAAATTACTACTACTACTACTACTACTACTACTACTATTATTATTATTATTATTATTATTATTATTATTATTATTATTATTATTATTATATCTGTTTCTAGAACAATTGCAACTCATTTTATGCATAATTTATGTTTTAACTACAGCTCTTTCCGCTGTCAATTTAACCTTAAGGATTTGCACCATAAGGGAGGGAAAAGATCTTTCTATGCCTTCTTTATTTTGTACATGGGAAAAGTGTGGAACACTGCAAAAATATTTCTTTGGAATAAAAAAAACAGTTTCTGTGCTTCCAAGTTCAGGGTCAGAGTTAAAATGGCAAACAAAGGGCGAGTTTATTTTGGTTTCTCAGGAAAGTATTTCAGCGAAAGTATTATGAACTTTGAATATTTGAGAGAGCAGGTGATAAACAGCAACATTTTCTCCTATCCATTTTAGGTGAGCCCCTTTATCAATGAAAACACCAGGCAGAAGTTCCTCATTTATAGCGGGAACAATTACCAAGGCCCTGGAGGACTTGTAGATTATCTGGAAAAAGACGTAATTCCAGACTTCCTTGGAGGAGAATGTGTGGTACGTTTGGATAATGTCCGTAGCGTATAATCTCTAGTTCTTTGGATTTTAAACATTCTTAGCAATGTTTGATAACATGAGTATGTCACAGTCCTAATATTTAAGACAGGGGTCTTCAAACGTGGCCCTTTTATGACTTGTGGACTTCAACTCCCAGAATTCCTCAGCCAGGCACACGTGCCTGGCTGAGGAATTCTGGGAGTTGAAGTCCACAAGTCATAAAAGGGCCAAGTTTGAAGATAAGATAGATAAGATAACCTTTATTGTCATTTTTTTACTGAGCACAATGGCACACATCAAAAAATGAAATTTAGTTGCCCGTTCTCAAAGTAAAACACATACATGACACACACCTAAAACATACTATATACAACCTATGTATAGACCCACACCCCTACATATACATAACAAATAAATATTAAACACTGTCCATCTTGAATATATAACGGAAGGAGGAAGCTTGAGAGTTCACAAGGTTAATGCTGTATGGAATGAAACTATGGCTGAATCTGGATGTTCGGATACCACGGAGCCCCCTCCTCCCAGAAGGTGACAAGGAAAACAGGTTGTGAAGAGGATGTGTAGTGTCCCAGATAATCTTATGGACCCTGCACAAGCAGCGCTTCTGTGCTATGTCCTGAATGGGAGGGAGGGAACTGCCAATGATCTTTTCGGCCAGACCCCTGATTTAGGAGATCCATACCCATATTAAGTAGAGTCAGCTGGGAATTGAGCTTGACTTTCAATAATTGATTTTTGATTATGGGCTGCCAAGCCAGTGTAAACTCTTAGTGAGGTCATAGATATACATTTTACATGATGCAAAGCAACCCACCCACA
>NW_015399558.1:5094-6559 GCF_001527695.2 Protobothrops mucrosquamatus
TCTATCTATCTATCTATCTATCTATCTATCTATCTATCTATCTATCAATCTATCTATCTATCTATCTATCTATCTATCTACCTACCTACCTACCTACCTACCTACCTATATATCTATATACCTATATACCTGCTGCCTGCCTGCCTGCCTGCCTGCCTGCCTGCCTGCCTATCTATCTATCTATCTGTCTGTCTGTCTGTCTGTCTGCCTGCCTGCCTGCCTGCCTGCCTGCCTGCCTGCCTGCCTGCCTGCCTGCCTGCCTGCCTGCCTGTCTGTCTATCTATCTATTGACAGACAGACAGACAGACAGACGGACAGACAGACAGACATAGAACATTCCGTGTCATTATTACGTGGCATAAAACAACCCAAAACCTAAAACTACTGTACCTACAAAAAAAACAAACCCTGAATCGAGTTTGTTTCCAAGTCCATGTCTGAACCCAGAAAATACATGCCAGATGTGCATCTTTCCAGAAAAAAATATATCTTCTTGTTATACGGTCGCTATTACCTATATGCAGCCTCAGATAAGCTCCAAGGAGCTTCAGGCCATGGATGGTTTTAGAGTTCCTGAACCCTTCCAGAGGATGACATCCTTTGTACGCTAGCTAGAAAGGCTCATTTCGGTAAGAAACCTTAGGGGATCAACTCAGTGGCATCCACGGAAATCTTTACAGAACCACAAAGAATTTACCTTTCGGATCTGTCCTTATTTCGCGACAGACAGAGGAAAAAGGCGTTTGAAACCTAACTCGGCACACACAAACAAGCCCGTCGTTTATCCCTCCCTGCCTGTGTTTCTCCTCGTGTCTCTGCTTGCAGGGCTCCCATGTGACTCGCTGGCCAGGTTTTTACATCCTCCAGTGGAAAATGCACAGCCCAATTCCCTGCACGGGGACCAGCCTCTCTCGAGTCGACGACGTCTTGGCTACACTCCAGGTCTCTAATCACAAATGCAAGATCCTGTATTATTACGAGGTGCTTGCATCCAAGGAGTTCAGGTAAGTGTGGTATTAGGGGGAACTATTTATTTATTTATTTGTATCCCGCCTTTATTATTTTTACAAATAACTCAAGGCGGAAAACATATGCAACACAACCTCCGATCGTAAGTAGGAACCAGTTGCTAAGCGTCTGAATTTTGATCAGGTGATGATGGGGATGCTACTGTGGGAAGTCAGCCCCCCAAAGAAGGAAATATTAAAAGGGCAAAAAAATATATTTCCTTCAAGGATCTTAAAGAGACAGAAAAGCATGCCCAGTTTTTTCTTAATAGCCCCAAGTCTGCCTCCCCCAAGCAGAAGCCAGCTCTGTACAAATGCAGATGTAAACCATCAGGAAAGTTGGAGCTAGACGCTTAGGAAGACAAAGACACCTAAAATCTGCATACCCCACCCAAACTCTAAGAGTCATTAGCCCCAGCACCAGGGAAGCAGGATATGACCCTTGGGACATAATAGGA
>NW_015399559.1:0-4958 GCF_001527695.2 Protobothrops mucrosquamatus
ATGCAATGACCTTGCCTGCCTGATATCAGCTAGCCTACAACAACAGGATGCTACAGCCAATTGCCCCCTGTTTTGGGCCTCTGGCTTTCTATCCTTAAGCATTGGTACGGAGTTTAACCAATGAAATGCTATTGCTATGCTATTGCCATGTTAAACTTTTCCTGCTTGTAAAACTCTATATAAGAATAAAAGCTGCGACGTTGAGCAGTCATTTTTTGCACCCTGCAATGACTGAGCACTGATTACTACAGGTGGTGACCCCGACGTGATCATTTGGGAACGCCCCCGGGGAAGGAGCGACAACCAACATACTTATCATCGTCTGGAATAGACCCCTAAGTGCACCTTCGTCTTCAGAGACCCCTCAGTGGTAAGTATGGGTCGCAAGTTATCTCAGCACCAGCAGAAACACATAAATCAGGCATCACAGAGCCTGAGGCAACATAAGGACGCTGGTGTATGAGGTAGGGAAACATTGCCCTTTGAATCCTGAGCGCCGGGAAGCTTAGGCTAAGATAGGGCATGCTTTACATCTTGAACCTCGGGCTCCAGTACAGATCTTACATCGATGGTATTCAGTGCCGTCAAGCAGTGGAAGGATATGGCTCAGATGCTTCAGAAGGGCAGCAATTAACTACCAGCCCCCCTTCTGATAACCAAGTAAAACTTCTCCCTCCTGAAGCATCTTTAATTGGATTTCCAGCTTCTTCTGAAGAGGCTAATTCTTTTGCTTCTTCTCAGACCTCATACACCCCTACACAGAAAATATTAGAGAAACAATCTTGAAGTAGAAAAAATAATAAGGGGAATCTTCAGAGTAATTTAAAGACATAAATTAAATCAAAATGTACTCCTCTGCAATGCGTTTTGAACAATTGGAATGTTTTGAAACTTCATGTGGCTGTTAAGTTTAACCCTGTCAGACAATGTCTGGTGGTGCTCTGTGTTGATGTGTAGTGTGTTTTGTTTATATATATGTATATATATGTGTGTGTGTGGCCACCCAGAACATTATGCTTGGGCTTGGAATGGTGAGAAAAATAGGAGATGATAAAGGGCCCTATAAAACCATGTTTGGTTGGAATCAGCTCATGATTTTTCTCGCTTCTTGCAGGACAAGTCATATGTTTAAATAAATGTTGTTTTAACAGTATTTGTGTATATATGTTTGTCTATGTTGTTCTGTGTTATTTCCAAGACTTGGAAGAGGGTCAAACCCTCTCTGATAACAACAATACAAAAAGGCCTTATTAAAGAATACATGGTTTGCCTGGAGAAAGTATGAAAAGAAATATTTGTATGTGGAATTGTTTATGCAAGCAGTTAGCATGGGATGAATTAATTTGCTGATACCTAAGTGTGTGTGTTAGCCCTCAAACCCCACCCCCACCCACTTTCTCCCAGGCTGTGAAAGAAATGTAAATTGTAGATTTTATTGTTGTAAAAGTAATTGAAAAGTAATAGTAAGTGCTTGCATGAGAAGAGTTTTATGGAAAATGCATATGAAGGAGAGAAAATTATTCTTTGGTGGTGAGATTTTTCCCCCACTGTCTCTTTCGGCTGGCTGTGTTGCTTTAAAAGCGAGAGAGAGACAGAAAGAGGAAGGGGAAGCTGTTCGTTTGAAACTTTTTTTTCCTCTGCTTAGAATTGCAATTTGAAAAGAGTGGAACAGAGATGAAATCTGATATCCACTCTTGCTGTGTAGATTTATAAATGTTATCACTGGACAGTTTTGCCACAAGGAGTGCTAAACAGTCCCACATTATGTCAGCTTTATGTTCCTTTCACAAACGTCACCCATTGGCTTTGATATATCATTATATGGATGATATTTTAATTGGAGCACCAAAGATACAATCTAATTGGCTTTCAGAAATACAACATGATTTAAGTCTTTATGGAATGCAAGTTGCCCCAGAAAAAATACAGTTGCATTCTCCCTATCTTCATTTAAGGCATACAATGTTGCAATCTTATTTTGCCCCAGCTTTTCCTTATTTGAGCCTACCCAAAATTATTTCATTGGTCAATTTACAGCAATTGTTAGGCATCCTAACTTGGGTTTGCCCATATTTTTCTTTGCCTACAAATTTGCTCAGTCCATTATTTGATTTATTGACCAAAGGAAAACAACCTGAAAATCTCATTGTAGTTCCACCTGCAGCACTTGCCACAGTGGAACAAATTAATGACATCTTGAATACTCAATTTGTGGACAAAATTCCACATAAAAATTGTCAGTTAACATCTGCCTAAAGGTCCTTGACTTGCTTGTTTAATGATTTTTTCTTTCCTGTCCACCCACTGCTTTCTTCTTCTCCCTTGCCAAAAGCTCCTACTGTCTTTTCCAATGGAGGGAGAATGAGAGGAGCAATTGCTTACAAGGATCATCATGATGATACCTGAAAAGTGTCCTACACTGCAATACAATCCTCACCACAATGCTCAGAATTAGCTGCTGCTATCTTGGCTTTTCACACCTTTTCTCAACAGTCTTTTAACTTACTCTCTGACTCTCATTATGTGTGCCAACTTATTTTTAATCCTCCAGGTGCTTACATCACGCCCAGGATTGACCCCAATCTTATGACTTTGTTTTTCCCTTGACAGCAGCTGCTAGAAGACTGAAAGCATTTATATTTTATTTCTCATATACGCAGTCACTCCTCCCTTCCTGGGCCAAACCTTTTTTATGTCTTCCTAATCCCCATGGTTTTGCCTCTAATCAACTATGGCAAATGGATGTTACCCATGCTCTCTTTTTGGCTTCCTGGAAATATATTCATTTATCTATTGATACCTATTCAGGAACAATTTGGGCCACGCCTCAATGAGGAGAAACAGCTGCACATGTTGTTTCTCATCTTTTTTCGGCCATTACAGCCCTGGGTAAGCCCTCTTCCTTAAAAACTGATAATGGGCCAGCCTATTCTTCAGTGGCCTTTTTGCAATTTTGCACAACCTGGAATATTGTTTTTACTCATGGCCTTCCCTATAATTCCACGGGTCAAGCCATCGTGGAATGTACTAATTGGTCCTTTAAGGACTGCCTTCAAAAACAAATAAAAAAGGACGGATCTAGAGTACCCAATTTGTCATGGGTAACACAACAGATTAAAAAAAATATTATTTACATTACACCAATTGAATATTTCCATTCAAAATTTGACCACTTATCAGAGACACTTTCAACAGAAAACAAGCTTGCCTCCCCCTCTGGTATATTATCAGGCATTACCAGACAAAGCATGGGTGGGACCAGTCCCTGGACCCGGTCCCAGAAATGGCAAGGGTGACTCTACAGATGGCACAGCGACCAATCCGATCCCGACATGCCAGTTGGCCAGTGATGTGGGGAGATGTAAAGAACTTGAATGCCAAAGCACAGGCAGTGCTACAACAGCAACAAGTAGAGCAAATCCCCGAGAACCTGTGTGCTACCATTTTTGCGGTTTTAACTGCAAATTCCTTAGCCATCATTTGTTTGTGTCTAATCGTTAACATCTGCCCTTTGACAACAGCAACTGTCATCCCACCCAATCATTTGAGCAATGAATGAAGCAAAATCTATGGGTGCAGCTGGCTAACATCACACAAAATGATCTCTTTTGCTTATCTGAAATGTATGACATGGAAAATTTGCTTTCTACATGTTTAGTCTGTTTGCACCCCTTCTGCAGTAATTCAAAACTTTACTGGCTTGAGCACAATCTTACTCAATGGGAACTTTAACTATAAAGCTATATCTAGCTGGGGGGGTTACTGCTTATTATCCACCCCTGACGCTATTGCTTTGCACAACCTGGTGGTAGCTATCCCTGCAAATATAACATGTGCAAAAATAGTTAATTGTACTTCTTCAAGTAAAAAACCTCACTGTCATTGCATTAGCACACCTGTTTTAAACTGCACAGCTTTTGAAGAGACTTCCTTTCATTTTGGACATGTTTGGCTACTGCAAGGATGGTTTTTTACATGTGGTCAAGAAACTTTTAATTATATTCCTGCTAATATTAGTGAAGCGCAATGTTGCCTCAGCAGGCTGATTCCTGTTTTGCTTTCCAAACAACAAGTTCACTTGAACCGTTCTCAACGTGGGGTCACGCTAGACAGCACTTGTGACTCTGAGACAACCTTACTTAATAAAGCAGAATATGTGGCACTGACTATGTCTTTAGTGGGTGTACCAGGACTTGCTGTTCATGCTCACCTCAACATTAATGCTATTGCATGTAATTTAGCAAAAACAATTAATGCTACTTCTTCAGCTATTTCAGCAATCAACCATGAACTACAAGATTTGAGAAAGGCTATTTTGCAAAATCATGCTGCAATTGATTATTTGCTTCTGCGCCAGCATTTGGGTTGTGAAAGTTTTGAGGTAATGTGTTGTTTTAATATTTCTGATAATTCACGAACCATCCAGCACCAGATTAATATTTTACACAATTTGGCCTCTGATTTGAAAATTGATACTTTAGGATCTTGGTGGGTGCTGTTTTGTGCAATGTATTCCTTCCTTTTGCAATATATATGTATCAGAGCTTTTAACTCCAAATTCTCTCCCACATTGCCTCAGGGTCAAGTTTTTGCCCTGTATAAACAACTGCAAGGATGTTCCTCTCCTGATTATAATCCTTTTATTAACCCCACTTACGACGATATTTCGTCTAACAAAACAAAAAAGAGTGAGATGTAGCGGTGGGGGCCAGGTGGAGGCCGTGAGCAGAACACTGCCCTTCCGACGCCTGCATGCCTCTTCTCTCTCCTTATCTCTTTTCTCCGCATTACCATGGCAATGTGGGAAACTACCCAGGCTAATGCAATGACCTTGCCTGCCTGATATCAGCTAGCCTACAACAACAGGATGCTACAGCCAATTGCCCCCTGTTTTGGGCCTCTGGCTTTCTATCCTTAAGCATTGGTACGGAGTTTAACCAATGAAATGCTATTGCTAT
>NW_015399559.1:5153-6559 GCF_001527695.2 Protobothrops mucrosquamatus
AATGCAATGACCTTGCCTGCCTGATATCAGCTAGCCTACAACAACAGGATGCTACAGCCAATTGCCCCCTGTTTTGGGCCTCTGGCTTTCTATCCTTAAGCATTGGTACGGAGTTTAACCAATGAAATGCTATTGCTATGCTATTGCCATGTTAAACTTTTCCTGCTTGTAAAACTCTATATAAGAATAAAAGCTGTGACGTTGAGCAGCCATTTTTTGCACCCTGCAATGACTGAGCACTGATTACTACAATGATTAATTGCTGCACACTGTGTGTCCAATTTGTTTTCCTTTTCCTTGGAGCCAAGGAGGGGAAGGGAAATCTTTATAGAAAACCAATTTGGTTTCAGGGTTATAGCCACAGGCTGCAAGGCTGGATTTGAGTTCAAATCCTTCTTTAGCCATGAGGGTTGGCTGAGTGTTTTGGGGTTGGTTTATTTTTGTTCAGCCCTAAGAGGGAGGTTTTGGCAAGCCACTTCTGTAAATGTTATGGCAATTTTCCTCCTGAGGGCTGTTACAAGCAAAAGTTTTGTATAAATTTTTACTCTGTCTGGTTTGGTGAGTGGGGGAAGGGGGAGACAATCTTTTGTCTTCTTAGCTATCCTGTTTGATGTCTGCCTGAGACAAAAGGCATTCCAGAAATGTTGGCGCAATGCTAATTGGTGAGCATATGTGCTTTACCTTTTAAAATCCTGAATGTGTTATTTACAATAAGTTTATGGAGTTATATTTTTGTAACATGGTATCTAATCAGGGTGAAAGGGGGAGGAGAAAGAAAAATGTGACAATTTTTGATAGAGCTTCCATGGACAAGTATAGTCTATCTGATACAGGACAAATGATTTTTTTCTTTCTTTTCTTTCCTCCACTTTTAAGCTGTGGAAGCAAATACATTTTTATGTAGCTTCCCAGTTTTGTAAGATCTTATTCTGGGAATTATAAAGAAATGGGAAAGCAACTTTTTGGCAGAAGAAAGAATTGAGGGTGGACTTCCGGTGAGCAGGCGACCTCGTCGGACGCAGCTGTAGCTGCCTCCCGCCTGTCTTCGCGTAAAAGCCGTTTTGACAGCGAGCATTAGCTGTCAAACGGCTTGATACCTTTCCCCTGGGCATAAGGGGATCGGTGAGCTGCCCGGGGTAGGAGTTGAGTTCCCGAGTCATCCGATCGGGACGATGTAGGTTAGAACTCCTCCGGAGCCCCGAGGAATCTCCGCGATCCAGGACGCCTTCGCTTCGGCGAAGCTAGAAGCCGCCGCCACCGCTGCAACTTAAATTTAACCGTGAGTGACTATACGCAGACAAACCGACCCTGGAAGTTTGCTTTTTCTTTTGGACTTTACTCTGACTTGAGCTATTTTGATCTTCCCTAAACTTGGGTTGGATTATGCGAAAGTGAACTTAAAATGG
>NW_015399560.1:0-2631 GCF_001527695.2 Protobothrops mucrosquamatus
AAAGTCCAACAGGTGTTTCCACAAGTTCCAGTGGAAATCTGACATGCTGAAAATAAGGATGGTTTCATTAATAAGGATAACTTTATTTAGAACATTAAGGAGAGGGGGCGAGGGTATCAGCACATGAAGTGACAGAATAGCAACTCCACACTTTACATCCCCAGTGGGGCACAGGTAATCCTCACCTTAGGGACTGTTCTCTTCATGAGTGTTCAAATCATGACAGCTTTGAAAAATATTACTTAGACATGTCCTCAAAGATACGGCAGCCGCACCACCCCTTCGTTTATGTGATCATTTCAGGTGCTTGGCAAGCAGCTCAAATTTACCACCCGTTGCAGCATCCCATGGTAACTTGATCGTGTTTTGTGATCTTTTTTGTTGTTCTCCAGGAAAAAAAAAAAAAAGGCAAAAACCACCCACTAGATAATCTGGATTTGGACTGATTCATTTAATGGACCACACGATTCCCTTAACAACTGTTGTAAAAATGGTCATAAAATCGAGCCCGATCATGTGATTTGATTTAAAACTGCAATGACTCACAGCCAAAAATTTGGGCTCAGTTGTTGTGACAAGTTGAGGACTGTCTGTGTAAGCTTTCCAGCTATGTACCAAATTTCAATATTTTGGTGTCTTTCAATTCTTCTCACTTTATTTAGAGGCATAGGGTTCCCTACCATTTGCCAAATTCCCTCCTGTCTTTTTTCTTTTCCATGCAGATGTAGAGGAACTGTGACCCCTCCCCTCACCCCCCCCCCCCCAATTTAAGCAACTAAATTAGGGAATAAGTATGGAATCTAGAAAGCAGCTGTGAATGGATGTGTGTTGTGAAGCTCCTGAAGCTGGCTGCTGTAAACTGGGTTTTTTTCCTTCTTGCCTGTGCTGCTTTGTAGGGGTGCTACCTCATGGAGGATGCATTTTTGGCCTCCCAGGGGTTGCAAGACCCTGCCATCAAGCTGTGCCAGCAAGACAGGTGACGAAACATCGGGGGATAAACAAGCTGCTGAGCAGCAGGGATCAGCTGAATGTTGGCAGAGCAGAGGGGGAGTTGCTTAGTAACCCGAGACCCTGGGATTTGGGACCGCCAAGCAAATCTACTGGAACAAGCCCTGGCAACAGCCGAGCGGTGGTGGTGGCCCAGGCGATCAGCTGGACAGTGCCAGAGCAAGGAAGCTGTAGTTTGGGGCCTAAGGTCAGCCCATTGATCTCTGGGGAATCCTGCCAGTGAGCCTGCTATGGGATGCCAGGAACTGCTAAGCGGTGGTGGCGATGATCAGTTGGGCTTTGGCAGAGCAGGGAAGCAACTGCTCAACTCCAGATCCAAGACCAGCCCGTGGAACAACTAAACCATCAGCCTACTGGAGAAGCAACTGGTCTGATGCCAGGTTCATTTGGAAGACAGCTGAGGCACACCCAGATGGTTTGCACAGCTTAGCGGGAAGCAGCTCAGATGGGTAAGTGGCCAGAAGCAACTGGGCACCCAACAGGAGGAGCAGCTAGGGTAGCAGATATCTGGGTAGTGCCAAGAGCCAAGAGCACATGGAAGTCAATAGACTGACCCACCCTAGTTTCAGTTAACGACTGGCAGCTGGATTAGACAATGAAACTAGAGGAAAGGGTGATGTAGCAAAAGAAGAGGCAGAGCCTGGTGGGTGAAGTTAAAAGAGGAATCAGTTTGGAGTCATTATGTTTCCAGAAGCAATCTAAGTCCGGCCTTCTCTCAAATTTCGTTAACTCTGTTTTCTAGCCATTGGTAAAATGTATCCCATGTTTGAAAGTATTCTGTATCTTCTTTCCCTTTCTTTTTCAATGTAAGCCATGTCCATTTCTGCACAGTCCAAAATTTTCTTAATTATCTCTTCTTCAGCTGGTATTTCTTCATTTTTCCAATGCTGTGCAAATGTAATTCTTGTACATGTAATATTAAATATACACATTTTTTTACCATAGTTTTCTGAGGTTATACCTAAAAGAAATAGTTCTGGCTAAAAATCTACATGTTTTCTTAACATTTTCTCTAACCACATATGTATTTTCGACCAGAATTCTTTTGCTTTGGGGCATGTCCACCAAAGTTGGTAGTACGTGCCTGGCTTTTGCTTACGTTTCCAATAATTGCTAGACATGTTTTTAAACATTTTTGCTAACCTCGCAGGTGGTAAATGCCATCTATAAAACATTTTATATAAATTTTCTTTGTAAGTAACTGCCCTTGTTATTTTATAGTTTCTTTCCCACAAATTTTGCCATTTTTCTAACTCTTCATTGTGCCCAAAGTTTTTTTTGCTCATATTATCATTGTTTCTTTGACTTGTTCATCTTCCATCTTTAAATTTAACAAAAAGCTGTACAGTTTCTTAATCAATTTTTCATCTGAAGACAATAGTATCTGGTCAAACACTGGTCTTTGTAAAAACCATATGTTTTGACATCTTTCTCATATCTCATTTGTATTTACAGGTGCAGCCACCATGATAGCTCAATGCCCTGTTCTTACAGCTCTTGTTTAGTTTGTAATTTCTCTTCAGTATTCAAAATGTCTCTATAAGTCACAAGTTTCTCATAATTAATTAGATTTGGGTGAACAAACGCTTCCATTGTCAAGATCCAGCCTGGTATTTTCATATA
>NW_015399560.1:3143-6559 GCF_001527695.2 Protobothrops mucrosquamatus
CATCTTTCTCATATCTCATTTGTATTTACAGGTGCAGCCACCATGATAGCTCAATGCCCTGTTCTTACAGCTCTTGTTTAGTTTGTAATTTCTCTTCAGTATTCAAAATGTCTCTATAAGTCACAAGTTTCTCATAATTAATTAGATTTGGGTGAACAAACGCTTCCATTGTCAAGATCCAGCCTGGTATTTTCATATAAATTTTCGCTTTTATCTTTTCCCATACTAGAAGCAGTGCGTTTCTTACATAGTGATTTTGAAAATATTTATGGATTTTGTTCTTTCCATACCAGAAAAAGGTGTGCCATCTGAGCTGCAAGTCGTGTCCTAGCTATAGTAATCTTTTGTGTCTAAGAATTATCCATTCTTTTAGCCATGTTAATGCAGCTGCTTGATAATATAGAACCCAGTCTTGCAACCCAAATCCTCCATTTTCTTTCACTTGTAGTATTTTCAGTCTGATTCTGGCTTTTTTCCCTTGCCAGATAAATTCCACAATCGATGCATTTAACTCATCAAAAAATTTTTTGTCTATTTTTATAGGTATTCTTTGAAATAAAAAGTAGCTTTGGTAAAATGTTCATTTTCACCATCACCAGTGCTTTAAAAAAAAAAAAAAAAAAAGGTGCCGGAACTCACACACGTCATACAACCCGCCTTGCCTACCCTACAAGGTTCCATCCCAAAAAGGTGCCGGAACTCCGTTCTGGGCGTTCTATGAAAAAAAAGCCCTGACCATCACTATTTTTTCCTAATATTGATAGTTGTAGATTTTTCATTTTTCCAAGTCTAGTTTTATTTGTTTTAATAGTTTTACATAGTTGTCTTCTTTTATTGTTGCACACCTTGCTGTTAGATATGTCCCCAGGTATTTAACTTTCTTAACTACCTGGAGATCTATTTTTTCTGACAGTTGTTTTTTTTAATCTGTAAGGTTTTTGACTATCATTTTAGTCTCAGCTTGCCTCTCCCAGACCTGTGCACATGTTTGTGTGTGCGCGCACGTGTGTCCATGCGTGTGTGGGGGGAGTCTCACTCCTTGCAGCCCCACGCTGTGACATTGGGGAGGAAAAGAATGGGAGAGATAAGCTGCGATCACAAGGCAAGGAGGCATTAGAAATGTTTCCCCTTTTGCAATTGAGCATCCAAGAAGGGACAGGAAAGGAGAAAGGGAAGAGGAAAGAAAAAGAAAAAGAAGGAAAGAGGGGAAGAGAGCAAGAAAGGAAAGGGGAAGGAAGAAAAAGAAAAGAATGAAGAGGGAAGGAAAAAGAAAAGGGAGAGGGAAGAAGAAGAAGGAAGGAAGGAAAGAAGGAAGGAAGGAAGGAAGGAAGGAAGGAAGGAAGGAAGGAAGGAAGGAAGGAAGGAAGGAAGGAAATTTTAACGAGAGGGTGGGAGGGTCTGAGGGAAGTCCTGTCTTAGCACTTGGCCACGACCAGTCCTGCTGCCCTTTTGCCATCCCCTTGTCCCCTCCTCCTGACTCTCCTGGTGGTCGCCCATCCTATCGCTGAGGATGGTTACAAAGCCGGGTCTCCTCGCATGGAGAGGGAATGGGCCTCCCTCTGACCACACATTTTGTCCTCCCGCACACACCATGAGCAACCTGGACAAGGAGAGCGAGCCAACAGCAACAGCCTTGAGGAGAAGGTAAGCCCAGCTGGGCACCCACTTGTGGAAGGCTGGACTAAGCTGGGCACTTGCCTCCAATACCCAGGGCTCTGGACAGCCTGCACCGCTGGGGGTCCTCCGCATGGTCTGAGAGCAAAGGAACCGCCACTGAAGAAATTAAAACCGGTACTTTTTTGCTTTTTTTTTTTTTTTTACAATTTGTAACATTTTATTAGATTATGGAATAAAATACAAAAATACAAAAGCAAATAGTAGGACACAGTGGGGAGGAAGAAAGGGGAAAAAAGTGAGGGGAGAAGGGGAAAAGAAAAGGCATTGACTTCCGACTTCTTCTGTTGCAGTAAAATGAAGCATTAACATTGAACCTCAACTTTTTACTTTTCCATAATAGTATAAACTAGCCATTTCTATAACAACAAATGAATCTAACCAGCAAAACCCAAAATCCCGCCCCTTTTTCAGTCATCAAGTTTTTGACACCTTGCTAAGCACTGATGGTACTCGAATATTGGCATGTCCTAAAAGTGGTACAATCTGTACAAAAGTGAAAAGGTTGAAAAGCCCTGCTCTAAAGTATGCTTTGACTATATCCCAAATGTTTTGGAGCGATGTGTCTTCTTATTTTCTTTAAAGAAAAATTCCATTTCCTTTGTTGCTTTTTGTATAAATTCTTTCTCTTTCAGTAAAGATTGATTTAGTGTCCATCTTAATTTTTTCTTTGTTCCTCTCCACGTCATCTTTATCGGATTATGATCAGCCCATACATTGGTTTCTATCTCAAGCTCTTGTATGTTCATTTTTAATTCAGGAGATATCCATATCATATCAATTCTAGACCATGATTTATGCCTATTTGAGTATATTGAGATTTCTTTGGGTTCTTTTCTCTCCACATATCTTGTATACAGATTTCGTCTGCCATTTTAAAAAAGGCCTTAGGTAAAATATTCCTTCCTTTTTTTCCCTATTTTACTACTTCTATAATCTAGCTTTCCATCTACAATTGCGTTAAAGTCTCCTACTAGGTAAATATTTTGATATTTTGTTTCCACTATTTTCTTATGTAATTTTTGGTAAAATTCTTCTTGTTTATTATATGATGCACAAATTGCTACCATCATCGTCTGTTTTTGGTTTATCATTATTTCCACCATTAGTATTTATTATTTTATTTATTATTTATTTTTATTAATTGCATTTATATCCCGCCCTTCTCCTTTCGGACTCAGGGCGGCTGACAAATTAGATAAAATACTAACATATATACATATTATGCCTAATTTAAAATTTAATTAAAACGAAATATTTGAATATGTCCAATTAAAAGTAATTAAAACCCCTATAAAATCCCCCTAGGCCAGTCCCGCTTGCTGGAACAACCACGTCTTGAGGGCGCGGCGGAAGGAAGGGAGATCAGGGATCACCCTGATCTCTGGGGGCAGTTCGTTCCAGAGGGTGGGAGCTCCCACAGAGAAGGCCCTCCCCCTTGGGGTTGCCAGCCGGCACTGCCTGGCCGACGGCACCCTGAGGAGACCCACTCTGTGAGAGCGTACAGGTCGGTGGGGGGTAATCTGTGGCAGGAGGCGGTCTTGAAGGTAACCAGGTCCGATGCCATGGAGCGCTTTAAAGATAATAATCAACACCTTGAAGCGCACCCGGAAGGCTACCGGCAGCCAATGCAGCTCGCGCAGAAGCGGCGTGACGTGGGAGTGACGAGTCCCTCCCAACACCGCCCGCGCGGCCGCATTTTGGACTAGCTGGAGCCTCCGGGTGCTCCTCAAGGGAAGCCC
>NW_015399561.1:0-3509 GCF_001527695.2 Protobothrops mucrosquamatus
GGCCGGCCTGGCGTAGTTTTGATTGGGTTTTGTTAGGGGTTTTATATTTTAGAGCAGGCTTTTATGTAATATTTTCTGTGATTTTTATTATTGCCTGTTCACCGCCCTGAGTCCCGTAAGGGAGATAGGGCGGTATATAAATTTAAATAATAAATAAATAAATAAATAAATTTAAATCATAAACTTATTCTGGAAAAGATCTATGAAGCTAAAGAAGAAATATGCACTACAATTAAAGAGTTTACTACAGAATTAAGAGCCAGAATCTCTCCTTTAAACTTCAAAACTGACTTTCAGACTACACCTGATTATTCTATAAATCAGATTACACGAGAAGAGGACCTAACTGAGAATAAAGAGAAATTGATTTTGCCTTATAAGCAGTTCACTTATGGTATTGAGGACCAGAAAAAGCAAAGATTGAGACTTGAAATGCTAAAGCATCGAGACTTTATGGTTAAGAGAAACAGAGGGCCAATGCAGAGGCCAAGATGGTTTTCACGGATCAAAATGATATTACAAGCAAAAAAGAGAGACTTATCAGCTGGAAGGGAAGCCCTGTTATGGAAACCTACCTGGCATAAGAGGAAGCTCAGAATAAGAATGAAAGAAATGAAATTTAAAAAATTATGTAATGGATTAAAGGCAACCTAGAATTATGGATTGATTTAAGGACTAAGATTATGAGCCAGATGTAAGAGAAACGGGCGACCTATGAAAGATATATAAGGTTTATCTATATGAAAATTACTATTTCTAATAAGATGATCTATTTGCTTGATGCCCAATGAATTGAAATGATTTAAGGTTTGATATTATTTTGTCAGCTTAAAGTGATTGATGGATTAGATATGGTGATTAATGTAATATATATTAAATTGATTAAGAATGTGTTTTTCTTTAGGATAATAGGTTTACTTGTAAGAAAATTACTATGCAATGTTGTGTTAATCTAATAAGATGATTTGTTTGATAACATGGATGTTATTAGTTATGACAATTTTATGGATGAAATTTGAATTTTGGCTAATGGATTGAAATAATTTAAGGTCTGATTTTCTTCTGTCAGCTTAAAGAGATTGATTAATTTATGGATTAGATATGTGTAGGATAGATTAATATTTTATTTTAATTAAGGGATATTAGTGGAAGAAGAAATAAATAAGAATTATGATAAAATTAAGGAACTAGAATATATTTGGAAGGATTACCCGAGTTGGTAATGTTTGTACTTAAAGTTAATTTGATTATGGTAGTGTAAATTTATAAAGCTTTAAAAACAGGTATAGGTTGAATAAATTTAAGCTAGAATTGGACTATCTTAAATAAATTATATTATTTAAGGGAAAAGGAGAGGGAATATCTGATGTATTGATTGAATTATGTATATACATTTTGTCTTTGGATGTTTGACTATCCTAACACCAATGTGTGTCTTGCATACTTTGTTTTTAAAAATCAAAAAACCAATAAAATTTCTTTTAAAAAAAAATCTGACTTGGAAATTTCCCTGTGTACATGAGGAACTTTGAAAGAAAAGAGAATCAAATTTTGAAATCACAGCATAGAATCCACTCAAACAGCTATCCTTTGAATACATTCATGTTTAATATTTCTCCATAAAATTGAATTTCTTTCCTTGTTCTGAAGCATTGTTACTCAAAAATCTAACTTGGAAGTTTCCCTGTGTACATGAGGAACTAAATCTTTTCATTTCAACTTTGTTTTTACTGTACTTCTAGTACTGCGATACACAAATAGAATGTGTATCTATGCTTTGGAAAATGTATTTATGAGATAAAAAGTACTTTAGATCGAAAACCACAGACAAAAGATTCCTATAACCTTAAAACACACCTTAAGAAATATGAAAAGTCTTAGGCCAGGATATGCTGCTTATTGATGCCAAAACCAAGATTATGAACAATGAATGTCAGGAGGTACATCACACATTGCTCTATATCTTTAATCATATAGTTCACAAATAACTCTATGTCAGAAAATTGTAATCACAGTTTCTGGGTCTAATTAATAGATTACCTTTTTCTAAGAAAAAAGTTATTAATTATATAATAATAATTAAAATGGTTTTGTGCATCATGCTATTAGCAGAAGCAGACGTATGAAACAAATTGACAATTAAATTTGTTGCATGTTTAATAATAAATCATAAAGGCAACAAAATACAGAAAAGAGAAGAAGGCAGATGAATGGAAGGAAGAGATTGTAGGTTGGAATTCAATCCTAGTCAACTGAACCCTGGTCAGAATATAACATCTGTACCCTGCCAATGTGAAAAAGCTCATATTTCAACTTTTCCTATACTGTTTGCTTTCATAACAAGAACAAGTCACTTCTATGACATTAAATTAACCTTAAGAAGCTTTTCTAACAGTTGTATTTAAGTCCAAAATTAATAATTTCATATGGGCAGACTTTGAAAGAAAAGAGAGAGAGAATTAAATTTCGATATCACAGCATAGAATCCACTCAAACAGCTATCTTTTGAATACATTCATGTTTAATATTTCTCTATAAAATTAAATTTCTTTCTTTGTTCTGAAGCAATATCAAACAACCAACACAGTAATGGGATGGATGGGGGCGGAGCGGCAATAAACTTGATCTAGATATATAGAATGTTGATATAGTCTAGGTAAAGTTATGCAAAAACTGTTAGGAGAAAGTAAACAACTCAGTTCTGGGAAAACATTAGAAAGAGACTCATAATAATCCTATTTTAATTCTGCTTGGTATAAAAGGGCAGAGGGGAAACGCCAGCAGGTTTTGAAGATTCTATTAGCGTATCCTACAACAATAAAATACATTGCGATTGTCCTTGCAATGTCCGCTCCTGACTTGAAGAGCTGAACCCAAGATTCAGAGTACTATAGTTGTTAAGGTGTTGGGCTAGGAATGTGGAGATCCAGGTTCAGGTTAATGTCAGCCCAATCTCTTTTTCTCTCAGCCCAAATACTTCCCATAGAGCAGGGCTTTTCAAACTTTTCACAGATTGTACCACTTTTAGGACATGACAACATTTGAGTACCACCAGTGTTTAGCAAGATGTCAAAAACTTGATGACTAAAAAAAAAAGGGGGGGGGTTACTGATTAGATTCATTTGTTGTTATAAAAATGGCTAGTTTATAATATTATGGAAAAGTAAAAAGCTGAGGTTCAATGTTAATGCTTCCTTCTACTGCAACAGAGGAAGTCTGTTCTTTTTCCCTTCTCCCCCTCACTTTTCCCCCTTTTTCCTCCCCACTGTGTCCTACTATTTGCTTTTGTATTTTTGTATTTTATTCTATAATCTAATAAAATATTACAAACTGTAGAAAAAAAGTACCAGTTTTAATTTCTTTGGTGGCTGTTCTTTTGCTGAATCACTTTCCCTTTGCACTGACAAATGTATGATGAATTTATCCATGTTTATTAATATGCACCACTACCAGCTAGTTCAGGGGTCCTCAAACTTGGCACTTTTAAGACTTGTAGACTTCAACTCCCA
>NW_015399561.1:5500-6559 GCF_001527695.2 Protobothrops mucrosquamatus
CCCAGCCAAAACAGGGTGGGGTTCTGTGCAACACGCCGGAACATTTTAAGAATAGGCACACACAAACCCCTTAAAAAGAAGCTAACACTTAAAGTGAAATTGCAGGGAATTCCATTATCGATGGAACTTGACACGGGGTCTGCCCTATCCATAATTTCCCTCAATACATTTCACAAAATCTGCAGCAGCAGTGGCCAGAAAGTTTCGTTAAGGCCCTCTAATGTAATCCTTATGGATTTCCAAAATTCTAAAGTGTGCGTTAAGGGGGAGGCCACCCTTAAGGTACAGTACAAGAATTTTGCAGGCCCCCTAGACGTGTTGGTTGTGGGGGGTGAGCGAACGAGTCTCATTGGACTCGATTGGTTTGAGGCCTTGGGAATTCAAGTAACAGGGCTAAATAAATTGCAAACACAGACCCTTGCAGACGTATGCAAGGAGTTTACAGATGTGTTCAGTTCTGAACTCGGGTCCTACACAGGACCTCCTATTTCACTTAAGTTAGATCCAACGGTACAGCCCATCAGGGTTAAGCCTAGGAGGGTACCATTTGCTCTTAAGAGTAAGATTGACGCTGAACTGGACAAGTTGCTCCAGCAAGGCATTCTAGAGCCTGTAGATTCCAGCCCGTGGGAAACCCCTACTGTAACGCCTTTAAAGGCAAACGGGGACATCCGGATTTGTGCTGACTACAAATGCACTCTAAACAAGGCCCTACAGCAACATGCTTATCCTGTGCCTGTAGTGAGCCACATTCTGGCTTCCCTTAAGGAAGGAAAATTTTTTGCTAAGCTTGATCTGGCTCAGGGTGAAAAGGTTACAGTTTGGGGTGAATGTCGCTCCTGGCATTTTTCAGAGTGTAATGGAAAACACCCTGAGGGGTATTCCTGGTGTATGTCCTTACTTTGATGATGTTCTCATCGCAGGTGACTCTCCACAAGTGCTGGCTGAGCGTTTAAAGGCCGTTTTGCTTCGTTTCCGGAAAGCAGGTCTTAAACTTAAACAGGACAAATGTAAGATTGGTGTACAATCCACTGAGTTCTTAGGTTTCAAGATAGATGC
>NW_015399562.1:0-3165 GCF_001527695.2 Protobothrops mucrosquamatus
TTTGTGCTAGCAAGATTTAACCTGAAGGGCATGCATTCAGAACTCAGAAGATAAGATCAAAGTATACTTAAGCATACTTAACTTATGCCAAAGAGAATCTGGGGAATTATGGGAAGAAGTAAGGGACGTTTGGAAAACTAAAAGAGGAAAGAAATCCCAAAATTTCAAAAAGGAAAAAAAAAGAGAATGATTTTTAGACTTTGTAATGATTGCCAGAAATAGACAGAAGATGAAATCCTTGGGCAGATTTTCATTGTCAAGCAACAAAAGACAAGAAAAGCATTCTCAATCAAGGATGTCAGTGGTAGAGGAAAATAATAAGAAAATGAAAATGAAAAATGTTTTAAAGGTCAGAGAAATCGGAGGAAAATTTACAGCCAAGGTAAGGCTTTTCAAAAGTAATCATGGAAGAGCATAAGAGCAAAGGAAGCTAAAGAAAACTAGAAAGACTATACTGCAGACTTTCCAAGTAGGATTATAGAATGACAGAAACATTTTTTAGAAAGAGAATATATTCAGGGACTAACTCTACTAGAAAATGAGGTACAAGAGGTAATAAATCAAGTCAGATAGAAAAGCACCAAGTTCAGATAAAATACCCATTGAATTGTGTAAAACTTTAGGGGAAAAGTTTACAAGCTAACAGCTCTGTGTCGACAAAAAAGCAAACAAGATTGTGGCCTAGAGATTTGGTTTATATACAGTACCTTACCAAACAAAGGAGATGAAAATGAATATGCAATTTATTAAAGAATTACAATAATAACTTAGGCAAACAAAGTTCTTTTTAAGATTTTAGAAGAAAAAAGAAGAAGAGAACACAGCAACACATCAAAAACCTAAATAAGTAAGTATGTTTCAGGAAAAGAAAGAAGAATATAAGATTGAGGGCATTAGAAGAAGGGGACGACAGAGAATAAGGTGGCTGGCTGGAGTCACTGAAGCAGTAGGCGTGAACTTAAATGGACTCCAGAAAATGGTAGAGGACAGGAAGGCCTGGAGGAACGTTGTCCATGGGGTCACGATGGGTCGGACACGACTTCGCAATTAACAACAACAAGTCCCTAAGAAGGTGGATAATGGAGAAAATAAGGGAATAATGTAAGAACATTTACTTTTTACCAACAACATACTAAATATAATGTAAGAGGGACAATATTTTATGAAATTATATCTGAAATCAAATTTAGAGTCAAAATAATAACAATATGCAGTGCATACATATGGGGGTCTGTAGAAGTTCATCACATCTCTCCCTAACTAGGGAGGAACCAACAGCACACATATTTTGCCACTCTTATCACTACGAGGTTATCCTTAATACAGGCTCTTACTTAATGTTTGATAGGGTTTGCATTGCTTTCCTTTAGTGCCCTCTAGGTGCCTCTTTGGTATTTCACTAGCATCTATTTACTAGCATCTATACATTTCAAATACCTATGAGAATCAGGGCGCTTCACAGTATTATGAGTAATGAGAGTCTGCACAGGCATGATCTGATTCAGGGCCTTTGCCAGACCCTTATTTTAGACAGCAACTAACGAACAGTCCCAAAGTCCATTGGGATCCTAATGGGGACCATCAGGGTATCTGGGGTGAATCCTGTTACAAGAAGGAAGGACTAATAGGTCCTTCCTACCTGTAGCAAGGAGTAACTACAGAGAACATCAAGAACTTATAAGGAACTGATAGTAAGGTTCCGCAACTCCAGATCATATTGCTATCATTCTGAGACAAAATCTCAGCAGTGTAACCACTCATGTAAACTGGGTTTTTAATAATCTGGATAAAGTTCATGGCTCAGGAAGGATGTGCGAGACTGTGTGAGTGGTATGGCACAAGGGTGTGCAAGTGGCCAGGGAGGTATGACATGAGCTCAGAGGGACTGGGGGAAAGTGCACAGGTGGGGAAGTGGGGAGTTCTGGACCAGCTTGTGACCTACCAACTTCTCCACTGACTTGTTTCTGAGAAGCCAACAGAGAAAGTCACAATTCACCATCACTTGATATGGGATACTGCAACTGTCAAAAATGTTAGCCAGGTGCCAAACACCTAGATCACAATCATGTAATTGCAGGAGTGCTGAGATGGCCAGAAATTTGAAGACTGGTTGTAACCATCACTTGTTCAGAGCCACACAATTTCAAAAGTTGCTGAACAGAGGTCATTAATGGAGGACCGCTTCTATAGCCTATCTCAATAAAGGTTGGTTCTGACCTTCTTGTGCACTCTGATTCATAATCCGAACAATCTCAAAGAGCTTATAAACACCCCTGAAAGCCATTAGAGTCTTTTGGATGACAGTAGCCATTCCATTGTCCTTGCCTAGGGATCATCAATAGTGTCTCATTCTAAGTCTGAGGGGGGATATTTCCAAAAGAGGAACACTGCTCCCTGTCTAGGTAACTTTCAGTAATATATTCCAGGTCAGGTTTCTCACCCTCTATCAAATAGTGCCTTCTTACATTGCTTATCATATATTATCTGATCAATGACCAAAATAAAATGATTGACTAACAATTAAGTACAAATAAAATGCAAAACTAGGCAGGACAATACACTCCATAATACAATACAATGCAATTCTTTTCCTGGTTTAGACTTACATATTCCATGAAGATTTGTTTTCTTAATTAGGAAAACACTGTTCTTCAAACAGGACAAGAGTTTTCCAAGCAAAGCACATATGATCAATCCAATTTTTGTTCATAAGCTCTTGAAATTCAAAGGGTTTCATCAGGGAGATTCATTTAAATTTGTTACATAAAACAAAAACAGTATATTGTTATGTAATGCAGAACATTTTGTTGTGACAATTGCTGTGTTATATATAAATGCACAGTTCAAGTTGTAATTTTATAACCTTATTTTTTTTATTTTGTTTGCAGGATGGAAATAGCATATCTACAGTATCCTCAAGAATTCCAAATTCTAGCTTAGCAATGTAGGAAGCTGTGAAAAAATAATCTGCAATTTCATGACACACCTTGAATTGCATTAACTCTTTAGGTACAACCAGGAGATTACAACCTAATAAGTAAAACATGCAAATGCAAATGCGGAATTTTTACATGAACCCACATCCACTTTCAGTGAGCAGATGATGGATGTAAGAAACAAGCAGGAGTACTTTCCAAATGCAGCTGGCACTTCTAAAACTTCCAG
>NW_015399562.1:5279-6558 GCF_001527695.2 Protobothrops mucrosquamatus
AAAAATGAGTTAAAATTAAGGTGTCCTTATGGATGTCCACCTAGTGTCATGGAATTCTAAAAGTGAACTACAAACATTTCAGGTTGTAGACACCATCACACAATTTTATACAATTTTGGGTACAAATACATATCCAAACCCACTCCCCAAAAGGAATTGTTTAAAAAGAAAATAATCATGGTTTCTCTTTGTGAGGTTTCAACAATTGTTAATATGTTTGGAGGTCTATGGGCCCCATATAGTGGCATTGTGAACATTGCCAACTCTGGGATAAAGAAATTAAAGTAGTATATGAGGTGATGTCATGCAAGGGAACTCACTGGAAGAACCAGTTTTGTTTGGAAGAGTTAGCAGTAAAAGGAAACCAGGCTGTCAAAGAACATGGTGGCCAGACACTATCAAAGCTGACACCAGCAGATCATAGAACAACTCAAAGAAGTGGTGTGAGATTAGAAGACATGGAGAGACCTGGCCCATAGAATTGCCAAGAGTTGGATACGACTGAATGGATAACATCATCATCATAAGGTGATGGGTGGAATATATGAACACACACCCGCAAACACATGCACATATATATTCCCATATTTTAACTCTCCCTCTCTCTGTATCTAGACCATTTTGTCATTGAAATGGAACACAGTCATTAAATGAGGAGTGGGTTTATTCCCTAGACCTAAGATTTCTGGGTTTAATTTCTATCTTCCTTCTCATTATTATAGGAATGCTTCTTTTATTGAGACTCTCGGGGAAGCAGGGGCAGACTGAAAACAACACCAGAGAATGGAGCTGATAACAGAAAGAGGAGCTGGTGAATGGATCAGCTCCCCAATGCCTCTCTGGATCAAGAAAAGGACCTGTGTTGTTAGGTCTCTGGCAGATTTCAGAGCTCTGGGAGATGGAAGAAAGTAATCTCATCTACGCCACAGTTCAGAGCCTTCAAAGAGATATTGGGTTTACCCACTTTCTCTCTTAATCACTTATATGGCTTGTTAATTGGTTTTTGGATATTAAGAACCTTCAGAAAGGCAAGCTTCCTTACATTTAACAAATAAATATCCAGAAAACCTGGATATTTCGTTGCACTCAAATAATTTTTCTGCATTTTTTTTTCCAGTTTCAGGCATTTACTTTTCATTTCTGGCAGAAAAAAATAGCCATTGGATATAATGGATTTGTTTAACTACTGCAATGTTTACTTAACAATTACAGAGTTCACTTAACAACTGCTGCATTTGGTTAATGACTACCGCAGAAAAGGTCATAAAAGTGGGTGTGG
>NW_015399563.1:0-1845 GCF_001527695.2 Protobothrops mucrosquamatus
GGGACAGAATATGGGTTTTAGGAGCTGCTATGACAATATCCTAAATGTTCTGGAAAGTTAACATTCAGGTCCATACAGTGAATGATACATTTCTAGAATGTGTCCCTGGATTCTTTCTGGAAGAAAATTGCAGGATGCAGTCTTGACTACTCTGGAAAAGGAAGGAAGGAAGGAAGGAAGGAAGGAAGGAAGGAAGGAAAGAAAGAAAGAAAGAAGACAATTGGAATAATGCAATTCAAGTTAAAAATGAACTTCCAAGACTGAGGGTTCCTACTTTCCTTGAATTTTATCCTGCTTTTTTGGGGGGAGGGGGGAATTCAAAGTGGCACATAGAGAAGTCCCTCCTGATTTTTGTAACGAGAACAATAATCCAGGGAGATAGATTGATTTGAGCAAAAGTAATCTTTGTGCTTTATGATGAAGGGTGAACTTGTGTATGTCCCTTGTACAAGATTAACACAATACTATCCTATGCTGGCAAGTGTTCAGTTAATAAAATAGCTGAGCATTAAGAATCAAACCAATTTGGCAACATCAGGCATTAACAGAGGAAAAAGTCAGCTAATCTGAAAAATATGGGAATGGTCAAAAGGATGTTTAGACTATTATTTTTACAAATCCTTTGAGATTAAATCAGTACCAGTTCTGGACTTCTTTTATATGAGTAATCTATCAGAATCCAGTAATATGTGGCCATGATCCTTCACATAGATTCACTCATATGGATCCTCTGCTCTGGATCCACTGATCCAGTACAAGTGCCAGTTCCCTAGGCTTTTGCCATCATACAGGTAGTCCTTGACTTACAACAGTTCATTTAGTGACCATACAAAGTTACAATGGCACTGAAAAAAGTGGCACGACCATTTTTCACACCTGCAACCATTGCAGCATCCCCTTGGTCACGTATTTCAGATGTTTAGTAACTGACTCATATTTATGACGGTGGCAGTGTCCCATGGTCATGTGATCCCCTTTTGCTTCCTTCTGATAAGCAAAGTCAATGGGGGAAGCCAGATTCACTTAATGACTGTGTTCAATTGTGCTGGTAACTCGAGGACTACCTGTATTATATTTTGTTTTTCATCGTACCATATTTCCAAAAATATGTGGCATACTTTCATTTTCACTATTCATTTTTCCTGCTATTTACAGAACTATATAATGAAGCAGGATATTGTAGGTGAAAGGCTAGAAGAGGGAAAAACTTAGGTTAGTCAGTATCCTTCCAGTATATATATATACATATATATATATCTCCTATCTCACTGTCAGGCTGTTAACATGAATGCACCATTCTAATTACAGTGATTTAAGCAAATCTGTCCTTGGGGTGAAGTTTCAAACTTTCTAGCCCAATCTGCAGACCACTTAAGAGGAAGCACTTGGATTTAAGCCAGTTCTGTCCCATTGATTTAGTTGAAATGAATTGGCTTAAGTTCAAGTACTTAAAAAAACATTTTTAAAACTTAACTGGTTGAGATTTGGGTAGTGAAGCATACATGTTCCATTGTAATACAGAGTTAACCTGTAACCAAAAGAGAAGGCTAATTTGTTAAGACTGTGGAGTTTATTTGGGAAGGGAAATAATTAAGAATGGAGTTAAAATCTAGTAAAATGTAAATTTAAAATGATAGAATCAAAACGTGAATCTTTGAGCTCTCCTGAAAAAAGCAAAATGAACAAAATTAAGAAAGAGTTTGTCCCAGAATTATGGTTTAAAAGTACAGAAATATCTTCAGATAGTGAAAAATGAGTGTTCTTATGAACTGGGTACAGTTTTTTTGGGAATATATTTCATTAATGGTTTCAAATAAGTGCAAAAGATAGACATTTACATTTACT
>NW_015399563.1:5427-6557 GCF_001527695.2 Protobothrops mucrosquamatus
ATGATTGAATAGGACTGGGTAAATTAAGAACTGAAAGTGTCATGTTGATATTGTTTCACATTGTAGAGTGAATTGGGCCGATTTGCATCTTTTGGGCTAAAACACTTCCAAAAACAATTATTTGAGTTGACATTTCCCTAAATTTTGCAGTGCACTTCAGGATTCAGAAAAATACAATATGGCTACTTAAAAATATATATAAAAACCATCTGTAGGTATATATTCCACACAATATTTCCCCCCAAAAAAACTGTTTTTTAAAATATTTTTAGAAATATATTTAATGTACAGAGAATGCATGCTTGCATATGATTTTTGTGCATTTTTTAAAAAATAGATGGATGCACTGAAAGGCAAACTAGATCTATGAAACTGATTGGGGCTGAAATTAGATTGATCTGCCTATTCCAGCTAGAAGCCAAGTCCGAGTCTGATATGATAGTGAAGTGATGCTCTTGAAATGTCAGGTCAGATAGTTCTCTCTATCACGATACACATGCAGTATTATTAAAACTTTATCATCTGCACACACACTTTGATTTAGCCCTCAGTGCTTTTCTGAGGGAGGCACGATGGCTCAGTGGTTAAGACCTGAGAGTGTCAGCTGGAAAGCCAACAGCCCAGGTTCAAGACCTGACTGCCACATGATTGGGTGAGCTCTTATTACTCACCCCAAACTCTTGCCAACTTAGTAGTTCGAAAGCATGCAAATGCAAGTAGATAAATATCACTTTGGTGGGAAGGTTACTGCATTCCATATTTTCATATTGGCCACATGATGATGGAAACATCTCTCAGCCACTGCAGGCTCCCTCAGTTAGAATTGGAGAGCAGCAGCACCCCCTAGAGTTGGTCATGACTGGACAGGGGGAAACCTTTAAATCTGGCGCCTCGGCATAGTCAGCTGACCCCATCGCTGACTATAGGGGGTGAAATTTTGGCCCCCTCAGAGAAGGCCCGCAACTTGGGAGTCCTCCTGGATCCACGGCTGACATTGGAAGACCATCTGTCGGCCGTGACCAGGGGGGCGTTTTATCAGGTTCGCCTGATTCACCAGTTGCAACCTTTTCTGGACCGGGACGCCTTGCGCACAGTCACTCATGCTCTCGTCACCTCTCGCCTGGACTACT
>NW_015399564.1:0-1826 GCF_001527695.2 Protobothrops mucrosquamatus
ATTAAAGCCGCCGGATCAATTCGAACAGAGGTCCCCAACCTTTTGGGCACCAGGGACCGGTTCCGTGGAGAGAGGTTTTTTTCCCGCAGACCGGAAGGTGCGTGGTTTTGTGTGCTGCCTGCAATCTGTGGATGGGGTTTTCCTTGTTTGTGTGGACCAGTTGCTGCGATACTGGTCCACAGTCCGGGGATTGGGGACCCTTGAATTAGAGGAGCCATCGCAACGTAATTCCTCCTACAACATTCTGGTTTCCACAGTCACCTGCAAGGACATCAAGCAGTAACGTTGCTTTGACCAAAGAGATTGCTTCTTGAGATGATTGAGGTGCCGTGTGGACTAGAATATTGCATGGATCAAAAACACAGGCCAGGCGGGGCATCAGAAAACCATTTCTAGGTCTTCCTCCCATAAAGAGATTGAAGTGTGCCTCTAAGAGGGACAGATCTTTCTCCGAGGTGGATCCTGCGTCCACCGTCCCATGCAGCTCATTCAGCAAATAAAGATTCCTGGGGTATTTTCATTTTTCAAGGGTACAATTTAGCGGGCTGGCATGGATACAGAAGTAGCAAAGCCAATTCTAAGGGCTTCGCGTGCAAATAGTATAATTAAACATCCCCTTTTCTCCTGGCCCCTTCCCTACTCATTTTATTTCCTCCAGTCCCTTATGTTCATTTTGTTTGGGTAACAGACTCCTTGTCTAGTAGACTTTCTTGGGACACTGAGTCGGTGGTCTTGCATGCCTTTGACTCCCTCCGAATACTCCCTTACATCCCAATCTATCCCCACCCCCATTGCTTCTTGTCTGGCTGTGAGTGGGGTTGGAGAAGCGGGCCGAGCTTCAGCCACGACACCCAGTTATGGGGTTCTCTCCCCAGAGAGGCCTGCCTGGCACCCACCATAGAAGGAGAGGCAGATTGCTTCCAGAAGTTGTGGGAGCTTCATTGCTGGAAGTTTTCAAGAAGAGACTGGACGGCCATCAGTTAGAAATGGTGTAGGCTAGGGTTTTCTGCTTGGGTGGGGGTTGGACTAGATGACCTACATGGTCCCTTCCAACTCTGTCCCAAAGATGCTTTTTCACAAGACTATTCTGTTCTGTTCTGTTCTAATGTATTCCATTCCATTCCCTATTCTATTCTATTCTATTCTATTCTATTCTATTCTATTCTATTCTATTCTATTCTATATTCTATATTCTATATTCTATATTCTATATTCTATATTCTATATTCTATATTCTATATTCTATATTCTACTCTACTCTACTCTACTTTACTATACTCTATTCTATTCTATTCCTATATTCTATTCTATTCCATTCCATTCCATTCCATTCCATTCCATTCCATTCCATTCCACTCCACTCCACTCCACTCCACTCCACTCCACTCTACTCTACTCTACTCTACTCTACTCTACTCTACTCTACTCTACTCTACTCTACTCTACTCTACTCTACTCTACTCTATTCTATTCTATTCTATTCTATTCTATTCTATTCATTCTCTGTTCTATTCTATTCTATTCTATTCTATTCTATTCTATTCTATATTCTATATTCTACTCTACTCTACTTTACTATACTCTATTCTATTCTATTCTATTCTATTCTATTCTATTCTATTCTATTCTATTCTATATTCTATATTCTACTCTACTCTACTTTACTATACTCTGTTCTATTCTATTCCTATATTCTATTCTATTCTATTCTATTCTATTCTATTCTATTCTATTCTATTCTATTCTATTCTATTCTATTCTATTTCATTCCAATTCTATTCTATTCTACTCTACTCTACTCTACTCTACTCTACTCTACTCTACTC
>NW_015399564.1:5518-6556 GCF_001527695.2 Protobothrops mucrosquamatus
CCTCCTACCAAACACCTCCCTTCGACCAGTCCGCTCCCACAGAGAGGGCCTCCTTAGAGTGCCGTCGGCCAGACAATGCCGGCTGGCGACCCCCAGGGGGAGAGCCTTCTCTGTGGCAGCTCCTGCCCTCTGGAATGACCTACCCCCCCGACCTACGTACAGTTGCGGACCTGCGCCTTTTTCGCCGAGCCCTGAAGGCTCATCTATTCCGTGCGGCCGGCCTGGCGTAGTTTGATTATGTTTCAGTGGGGGGTTTTTTTACGGGTGTGTTTTTAGAACAGGCCTGTTATTTAATTCGATTTTAAAACAAACTATTTATTTATTATCGTGGTTTTTAGTATCGCCTGTTCACCGCCCTGAGTCCCGCAAGGGAGATAGGGCAGTATATAAATTTAATAAATAAATAAATAAATAAATAAATAAATAAATAAATAAATAAATGTTTTAGCCTCCAGTCCCCTGATCATCTTTGTTGCTCTTCTCTGCACTCTTTCTAGAGTCTCAACATCTTTTTTACATCGTGGTGATCAAAACTGTATGCAGTATTCCAAGTGTGGCCTCACCAAGGCCTTGTAAAGTGGTATTAACCAGTCATTCTCTCCAGATCCCAGCAAACAATCCAGCCATGAAGGGACCTGGAGGGGACAAAGACCTCCTGCGTTAGTCTAGAAATTCTATCCTGCTTTTTAAGTCCATGTTTTGCTTGATGGGTAAGCAGATAAATAGAAAAACCAAACAATGGGTTGGCTTGGAGCCCTTTCTAACCAAAATGTGGGTGTTGTTTGTTTTCCTAAAAGGACAACCAACAGCTGTTATTTTCTCCCTTCTTCCTTCACACTGCCCCGTCCCATGTAGCCGTTAAGTCACTTCAATAGCAACTCACCAGCCGTTTTGTGGGGAAACGATGCCAAACAGTCTCCTGATCTTTTGACAATGCTGTGGTGTCTCTACGAGTAATTAGATCCTCCTAGAAGCTCCTGGGAGAAAGAGAGAAAGAAGCTAGAGTTACTTGTTTCAGACAATTAACAGGACAGGGTT
>NW_015399565.1:0-2067 GCF_001527695.2 Protobothrops mucrosquamatus
ATAATATAGTAGCTTGCATAGACAGTTCTTTTGACTTGTCTCTTTGTTCTCTGTTCTTACGTGTGTTCAGCTGCTAATTGCAACCTAACACGTAAGCACTATTAAGCTTGCTGAAGGTTACAAAATGGAGTAACTTATGCTATATTCCAACATCTCCTTTTTTGTTTTTTAAGCTGAAACCCAAAAGTCTTTTGGTTGCCATCAAATGAGCAGGGGTCTGCAACCTTAAACACTCAAAGAGCCACTTGGACCCGTTTCCCAGAGAAAAGAAAACACTGAGAACCGTAAAAGTTGTGCCTGTGCGTGCAAGGGGGGGGGAAGAGCTTGATTGAAGAGTTTAATTAAAAATAAATAGGGGCTGTTGTGCATGAGTTCTCTCACTCCTCTCCCTCTCTCTCTTTCTCTGTTACCTCTTTTTCTCACACTTTCCCTCTCCCTCTTTTTCTCTTTCCCTCTCCCTCACTTTCTCACTCTTTCTCTCCCTGTTTCTTTTTCCTCTCCCTTTTTCCTCTCTCCTCTCTTTCCTCCCACCTCCTTTTTCTCTCCCTCTCCTTTTTCTCCTCTCCCTGTCCCTCTCTTTTTCTGTCCCACTCTCTCCCTCTTTCTATTCCTCTTTCTCTCTTTCCTCTCCCCCTCCCTCTCTCTTTCATCTCCCCCTCTCTCTCTCTCCAATCTTCTGCTCACCTGGCAAGCTGACACACATTATTGGGCTGGCTCTCTCCTGCCCTTCCTGCTTCCTGCAGAGACGCAGCAAAGGGAGGAGCCCCGCCTAATAAGCTTGTCAGCATGGCGTGAGGCCACTCTCTTTTTTACACACACAGAGAAGGGAAGCAGGGAAGCGTAAGTGCCTCTGTCTCTACAAATGGGAGAGGAGGCTGGGAGCCACAGGAGAAGGCTCAAAGAGCCATGGGTTGCTGACCTGTGGCCTAGAGAGCAAGTCCCGTCTCCAGGAAGGGAGCATAGAGGAAAGGGAGCTCTCTGCTCCAGCCATCCTGCCAACCTCCAGGGCAAGGCAGAGGGTGAGGCTTCCCCTCCTTTGCAACCGCGGATCCCACCTGCCTTCCCCTCCCGTTGCCCTCCCCGATTTCCATCTGACAGATTTCCATCTGACAGGGGCGGCTGCACTCACGAAGCTCTCTGCAAGGAAAGGTGTCAGCTGGAAAAGGGGCTACCAGGCGCCTTCCGACGTTCAGCCCCCAATCCGTCCGTCCTGTGCTGGACCCAGATACCAAGGAGAGTCCCTTTGATGACAAGAAAGGAACACATCATAGAATGCAGACTATGGTATACAGTATATTTTGAATAGAATTTATTACCTTCAGTTAACATTACAAATACGCAGAGAAATTCAAGCATGGGATGAGAACAAAGTACTGGTTGTGCTGACCAGGGCTTATGTACATTTGAAGAGAAAAATCACGACTGCAATCTGGATATGTAAAATAAAATGACAACATCCATATCAAACAGAATGTGCCACTAAATTGGGCAATACCTAGAGGTTCTGAAAATATATCCTGAGGGAAAATATAAGGGGGGGGGGGAGAAACTTTGTATGACAACTTAGTTCACCCAAGAACCAAGGAATATGGAGTGTCAAATGGGAAGAACCGAGAAAAAAACCACAATATTCTGCCAAAGGACAGGGACAATTGATCAGCAGGATAAGAAAAGAGAAAGAATGAAAATAATTTTGAGGTTTTAAAAAAATTATATTAATGGTGTGGGAAGTCAAAGCCCCAGAGAAGGAAATATTAAAAAGGCAGGAAAAAAATATTGTTCACCAAAAGGATTTTTAAAAGCATTTTTTGAAAAGCAGAAACCAAACCTGGCCTCATCTCCTTGCCCAGGGCAGTAGCTAGTCTTATACATATGCAGATGTGGAACCATCAGGAAGTTTGGAGCCAGGGATCTCAAGACAAAAGAAGCTCTTAAGAGTCATTAGCCCCATCACCTGGGAAGCAGGATATGATAATGGGTCGCCTGTTCACCGCCCTGAGTCCCGTAAGGGAGATAGGGCGGTATATAAATTCAATAAATAAATAAATAAATAAATAAATAAATAAA
>NW_015399565.1:5551-6556 GCF_001527695.2 Protobothrops mucrosquamatus
GTTGGGTTAATCTCCTTCTCAATTCTGTCTAAAAGGTGTTAATTTTTGTTCCAGGGGGAATCCAGTGTAAAATTATTCTATTGTTGTGTAACTTTTGGTGTTTCTATTCTAATTCTGTCAAGTCTAATTATCTGTCTATCCTTTTCCTGAAAAATGTGTGTCTATCTACAAGAGCCTTTTGAAGCTCAAGTCTGCTTGTATAGGGAAATAATTTTCTCAAGTTACTTTTCTTATCCTATCACTTATTGGTGAAGCTACTATGAAACTTTTCTTATCCTAAACATATAGGCATTTCTCAATCTCTAAAACAATGTGGTCTATTTTAGAATAAATGTTAAAGGCAGATTTTGTTTGCCTGATTCTTTAACAACTGCAGTATTAATGTCTTTTCAAAACTGCCTGCAAGCAACCCCCCCCTTCCCTCAGGTACTTCTCTTTTTCTTGTCCCTTGTTCTCCATATCTTTTGTCTGCCTCTCCTGGGAGAGGCCACCCAGAAAGGTGGGGAAGACCTTGTTCTTATATCTTTCAGCCCTGCAATCCTCCCCCAAAGCTTTGGAAGCAGAACACACAGACCCAGATGCTGCCTCCATCCATTTGAGCCATGGAATTGGGTTTTGACTCCAGCCATCCACTAAAAAGCCACCTGAATGGAATATCTTCCCAAGTCCTACCATTCCCCAGATGCCTGTGAAAGCTGCAGAAGGAAGGAGTCCTGGAGCCACTGGTGCCATGTGAAGCCTCAGAAGAGAAAATTAGACTGTGGGGGGAGGGTGGAAAGTTATTGTAAAACTTTTCTTTCTTGCATCATTTGTATTGTAACAAGCCAGTTGAATGTATTAATGGAGAGATGGCATTTGGGAATAGTTGGCACAGCAAGTACTGAACACTTTGGACTTCTATCTGGTGGGAGGGAAAATTTATCCAGAATGTTTGTATTGCCTGTTTTGTAAAGTAGCTGCACATACACACACAAACACCATTCATAATCACACTTGAGTCTCTTC
>NW_015399566.1:0-1467 GCF_001527695.2 Protobothrops mucrosquamatus
GAACAAGAAGTGTATATCGGAGGTAGTGACCCTTTCAGAGCTGTATGCAACGAAATTTCATTTTGATGTATGCCAATTGGTGTACATTCAAAGTGACAATAAAGGTTGTTGTTGTTGTTGTAAAACCATTCCAATTAACTCTACAAGACTCTGTTTTAGGGACTTCTACTGGAACTGTCCAACTGAAGTGCAATTCTGAGTGAATCTGAGTGACTTTATTTACCAAATAGAAAGAATATTGCTCATGATGGCACAAGGGAATGAGTCACCTTAAGCAGGACACTAAGCAGCTATTGGATGCTGCAATAATGGCAGACAAATAACAATGTTTTACTGTCCTTATCATCACAACATAATCCCATATATGGCTCTTATTTGTGTTCAGTCTCAATCTCCATCTTTCTCCAACCATCCACAAAAAGGGCTAAGAGTCAGAGATTGCTCAGAGAAGAAAGAATGAAAATTGCAGAACCTAAGATCTGAAAAGCTAAGTGAAATTCAGCTGTTGGAAAAAGGTAGAATTAATTATTCTAGGACCAGAAACATTTGAAACCTGAGAGATTATTTTTCTGTAATGCAATGCTTTAAAGAACTTACAATACAGACTATTTCAAAGGAAGGTTTCTGTCCAAGGCAATATTATTCTAGGGCTGATTTCTAAGTATGTAAATCTAATGTTAAGTGTGTTACTTTAATGTTAATCTACAAACATGAAACTAAATCACTATTTTGTACAAAAAAAATCACTGAATGCATACTTATTTTACAACAATACTACTAATAAAATCAGTTATTTTTCCATTAAATCTATAGATACACTCTCTTATGGTTATTACATTTTGAAGAGGCTTTGAAAATATTATTGTATTAGTGGCCACAGCAATATGACTAATGGGTATTTTTAAAATTACAGTCTTCAAATGAACTATTTCATTTGATTCCATTACTCAATCAAAATCAGCCCTTGCAGAGGAATATCAAGAAGCTCATAGCTGTTATCTGACTAGCGTCTGGAATATTTAACTTGGTGGCAAATGTCAAGTTTAGATTTCAATGAATCACAATATAAAGTTATCTAGTCCTCCAATCTGGAATTAATCAATAAGGCAAAATATATTTAAATGAATCATTTTTTTTAAACATTTCAGAGCACAGATGACATGTAAATGGAGGCAAAGTAATACATTAGGTCTGATTCTTGGAATATAAGTAGAAAACATAGCAGTACAATTGATAGTGGAAAGGTGAGAACTAGCTACTTAGCAAAAAAAAAAGATGTTGAGACTTTAGAAAGAGTGCAGAGAAGAGCAACAAAGATGATTAGGGGACTGGAGGCTAAAGCATATAAGGAACGGCTGCTGGAATTGGGTATGTCTAGTTTAATGAAGAGAAGGACGAGGGGGGACATGATAGCAGTGTTCCAATATCTCAGGGGTTGCCATAAAGAAGAGGGAGTCAAGCTATTTT
>NW_015399566.1:4489-6556 GCF_001527695.2 Protobothrops mucrosquamatus
TAGTGTCGTATGTGAGCCATTTCCATAACTGTCTGTTGGGTAGCTAATCTTTTGGGACTGGATCCAACTAAATCCCTTGGTGGGAAAAACGGTATTTCCGCATGTGGGAGGCTTCTGATCCTGTTCAGCTTTGTCATAGCTATGCAAAGAAGGAACTTCTCCTCCTCATCACTGCTGTAGAACAATATTCTCAAAAATCTCAATATGGTTTACTGGCTAATAACATATGTAAATCACATTTTAGTCCTTCATTTCTTTAAAAATGGTGACCCTAACAAAGTTTGATGTAAAAGGTTTTTAAAATTTCCTAATATTAGCTTTTACTTGATAAATTGGTTATTTATTTAAATAAATATGTAATGAATGGCTTTAACAACAGACTTGATTCAGAGAAATTTACAGTGTATTTGAGTGTACTTGCCCCCCTTTCTTAAATGTATTTTTCTATAATGTCATTATTCAACAGTTTTGCATATTAGCTATCATCCTTACAACATACTAAAGATAGGGACTTTTCAAAAATAGGCAATTTAAAGACTTTTTAGTGCTTTAGAGTATAGTCTTTCCAAAGACTTGTTTGAGGTAGTGGATAAAAGGCCTGGATTAAAAACTGGGATATGTCAGTTCTAGCCCTGTCTTAAGTGCACATACTGGCTGGTGACCTTGAGCCATGCACCTTCAGCCTTAGGAAGAAAGTACTTGCACATTACTTGTGAAAATGTTACTGATAAAGTTACAGGGAGTATTCTTGCCATAACCAGGAGTCAAGGTTGACACGATGGATCACAGTGACAAACCTTTCCAAGCTAAAAATTGGAAGGAAACCCTTTGCAATTTCCAGTCATTTGTTTAGACTGAGTCTCCAGAATCTTTAATAACTTGACACTTTACAGTATATTTGAAATTTTGTATATATTTTGTATATATATATATATTAAGACTAAGTCCTCTTTGGGACATAAAATAGAATGAGAGTTATGGCTGGAAACAATAAGAGTAGAGTAGAGTAGAGTAGAGTAGAGTAGAATAGAATAGAATAGAATAGAATAGAATAGAATAGAATAGAATAGAATAGAATAGAATAGAATAGAATAGAATAGGGATAGGGATAGGAATAGGAATAGAAACTGGAAGGGACCTTGGAAGTCTTCTAGTCCAGCCCCTTACTCAAGCAGTAGAACCTATACTATCTCAGACAAGTGACTGTCCAGTCTCTTCTTAAAAACCTCCAGTGATGGAGTGCCCACAATTTCTGGAGGCAAGCTGTTCCACTGGTTAATTGCCCTCGCTGTTAGGAATTGTCTCAATTCCAGGTTGCTTCTCTCTTGATCACTTTCCAATAATTGTTTCTTGTCCTGCCCTCTGGTGCTTTGGAGAATAATTGGACCCCCTCTTCTTTGTGGTAGCCTCTCAAATACATTTCACTTTGAGAGCGGGCAACTAAATTTCATTTTTGATGTGTGCCTTTATGCCCACAGTAAAAAAATGTCAATAAAGGTTATCTTATCTTATCTTATTTCTTCTTTTCTTTAGACTAGCCAAACCCAAGTACTGCAGCCGTTCTTCATATATTTTAGTCTCCAGGACTTGGATCATCTTAGTTACTCTTCTCTGAATAATTCTCTGAATAATTAAAGCAATTAAATCTATGGGATAGGATATCATTTAGCTATGATACTGATACTGAATATTTAAATCCTTTTGATTTCCAATTTGAGGCTCACCTCAATGCCACACAGACAAGAAAGATGATTGCTTTCTTTCCAACCAAGCAATAGGCTGCAAAACTCTGTTCACAAGGACTGTCCTTTCCTATATAATAGAAGTAAATGAAAAGCCAACATATTTTCATGCTGAATGTTGTGCACATTTGCACAATGTGTGTAAGTAAATTGTATGCAAATTATGCATGTGCTATATTAAGTTCAAGAGGTATTTACATTGAGAACAAAAGGTGTTTATTTACAGTACATCTTAATTTCTGTATCTAAAGACCAGATTTATACTTTCAGGTAGGAATTGTAATGTATGAAGCAGTTGAGACAAACCAAATAAAGCTCAATACTA
>NW_015399567.1:0-2643 GCF_001527695.2 Protobothrops mucrosquamatus
GAGTAAATATGGATTCCAATTGCTCAGAGAACTCAATAGTCCCATTTTCTCCCATCTTCCTCCCCTCTATAGTCTTCAGTATACATTTAAATAACACAAGTGCACTAAATCTGTCTACATCTCTTTACAGAAATATGGATCTCTTCCCTCCAGGTATGTAAAATAAGAGTGTATGAAAGAGAAACAAAACACTGTAATTCTAGTCTCTTTCCTATGGATCTTGGAAGGCATTTCAGAAAATGCCTTCACAGAAAAAGTGTCAAGGAAGAGTTGATCAAATACATTTGTTAGCTTTTTCGAAATTCTTATTAAGAAACATGGTAACAGAATCCATGCTTTTTTCAAAGCAAAATATGTGTACAATATTCCACATTGTCAGCAAAGAACACTGAGACATGTCTCAGCAATTCCAATGTGCTGAAGCATATTTACTCAAAAGTAAACTCTGCCATGTTCACCAAAATTTAATGACAAATAAACAATGGATTGCAAGCTCCTGCAAAGTTGATGCTATGAAATCATAAAAAATTGAAGAAGTCATAATGGTATTCATTTCCAGCCCTGAACTCCTTCATTTCAGAGCGTATGGCTCCCAATCAAAGAGTGATTTTTAGGCTTCAAGAATGGAGAGATGTTTCCCAGATCTTCTAAATGAGATTCTTGAGATGTGTGCTTTCAATCTTCAAAATTATATGCTCTGCCACTGAAGCAAGGTTCTCGTAGATATATACTATCCTGCAGAAGGATAAAGTAACTGCTTTTATATTCTGAGTTCTTGCTCAGAATTTTCAGTCCCATCAATTAATAGGACAAGATAGGAATTGAATATTTTAAAAGCAGATTTATGAAGTGTTTGAGTTTGGGAAAATATTAATGGAAATTAATACATATCCAGGTCTGAACTTCCCTATCAGCACCCAGCCGAAGGCATATACAGTGCAGTTTCTTTTAAGCCTGACTTCCACCAAGAGGATGTAAAGATGATGGTGTGGAAGCGTCTGCTACGTAAAATCCTCCCAGGTATGGCTGCTGCTGGAGGAGAGGAAGAGGGGAGGCTGTTTCATGAGCACTTCCACATACAGCACTTAAACATTTGTGAATATATGTCTTTATCATGCATTACTTCTTTTCAGCGATCAGAGCTAAGAGGAATGGGGTTGAGACTGTAAAGCTAGCAAATGGCAATGGATTTTGAGAGTGCTATCTGTGTTTCCTGAGTTCTGCAATCACATTTTGACTATTATGAAAAACTGAGGCCCATTCGTACAATTCTATTCTATTGTTTATGTTTATGTTTATTTAGATTTGTATACCGCCCTATCTCCCTTACGGGACTCAGGGCAGTGAACAGGCGATAACAAAAATCACAATAAATGTCTATTCTAAAATCAAATTAAATAAATAAAGGCCTGCTCTAAAATACCCCATATAAAAAACCTATACTAAAACCTAATTAAGACTATGCCAGGCCGGCCGCACGAAATAGATGAGTTTTCAGGGCTCGGTGAAAAAGGCGCAGGTCCGCAGTTGTACGTAGGTCGGGGGGTAGGTCATTCCAGAGGGCAGGAGCTGCCACAGAGAAGGCTCTCCCCCTGGGGGTCGCCAGCCGGCATTGACTGGCCGACGGCACCCTAAGGAGGCCCTCTCTGTGGGAGCGGACTGGTCGAAGGGAGGTATGTGGTAGGAGGCGGTCTTGCAAATATCTAGGTCCATTGCCATGGAGTGCTTTAAAGGTTGTTACTAACACCTTGAAGCGCACCCGGAAGGCCACAGGCAGCCAGTGCAGCTCACACAGGAGAGGTGTTACATGGGAGTATCTAGAGGCCCCCAAAATCCCCCGCGCGGCCGCATTCTGAACTAGCTGGAGCCTCCAGGTGCACCTCAGGGGGAGCCCCATGTAGAGAGCGTTGCAATAGTCCAGGCGGGAAACGAGGGCTTGAGTGACCGTGCGTAGAGCGTCACGATCCAGAAAGGGGCGCAACTGGCGTATCAGGTGAGCCTGATGAAAAGCCCCCCTGGCCACGGCTGTCATATGATCGTCTAAAGACAGCCGAGTGTCCAGGAGGACGCCCAAGTTGCGGGCCCTCTCCGCGGGGGCTAATGACTCACCCCCGATAGCCAGGGATGGAGCCAACTGGCTATGTCGTGACGCCGGAAACCACAGCCACTCGGTCTTGGATGGGTTGAGTCGAAGCCTGTTCCTCCCCATCCAGACTCGCACGGCCTCCAGGCACCGGGACATTACTTCCGCGGCATCATTGGGGTGGTCCGGGGTGGAGATGTACAGCTGGGTGTCATCTGCGTACTGATGAAACTCCACCCCGAAACCACGGATGATCTCACCCAGTGGCTTCATATAAATGTTGAACAGGAGAGGCGAGAGGACCGACCCCTGTGGTACCCCACAAGTGAGGCACCTCGAGGTCGACCTCTGCCCCCCTGCTAACACAAATTGCGACCGGTCCGAGAGGTAGGAGAACCACCGTAAAACGGTGCCCCCCAACCCCAACCCCCCTAACCGGTGCAACAAGATACCATGGTCGATGGTATCAAAAGCCGCTGAGAGGTCTAGCAGGACCAGGATAGAGGAACAGCCTCTATCCCGAGCCCTCCAGAGATCATCAACCAACGCGACCAATGCCG
>NW_015399567.1:3344-6555 GCF_001527695.2 Protobothrops mucrosquamatus
GTCTAGATAGACAGTTTCTTCCAGGTGCTGAGGGAGCTGTCGTGCCACCACACTCTCAACAACCTTCGCAAGAAAGCGAAGGTTGGAGACAGGACGGTAGTTGGCCAAAACAGCCGGGTCCAGGGAGGGCTTCTTGAGGAGGGGCCTCACCACCGCCTCTTTCAAGGCGGCCGGCAAGAACCCCTCACTCAAAGAAGCGCTGACGATTCCCTGGAGCCAGCCTCGTGTAACCTCCCGGGAGGCCAGTACCAGCCAGGAGGGACACAGGTCCAGTAAACATGTGGTGGTGTTCAGCCGTCCCAGTATCCTGTCCATGTCCTCGGGAGTCACAGGATCAAACTCTTCCCAAAAAGTGGACTCAAGACCTTCCTCCGTTGGCCCGCCTGAACTAGTCCAATCGGAGGCTAACCCGGCCCGGATCTGATCGATTTTGTCATGCAGGTAGCACCCAAATTCCTCCGCCCGCCCCTGCAGAGGGGCACCCCGGATCCACTGATGAAGGAGGGAGCGGGACACCCCAAACAGGGCGGCAGATCGGTTACCTACAGACGCGATAAGAGCGGAGAAATAGTTTTGTTTTGCCGCTCTTATCGCCACTAGGTAAGTCCTTAAATGAGACTTTACCAGTGTCCGGTCAGATTCGGAGCAGGTGGTCCTCCAATTGCCCTCTAGGCATCTCTTCACCCTCAGCTCCTCAGAGAACCAAGGAGCCAAGGTAGTCCGGCATTGGGTGAGAGGCCGCAAAGGCACGACCCGGTCCAGGGCCCCCACGGCCGCACCATTCCAGGCGGCCACCAGGTCCTCAGTCGAGCCGCGGGTCAAGGTCTCGGGTATTGGCCCAAGCTCCGTCTGGAACCTCTCGGGGTCCATCAGGCGCCTGGGGCGGAACCATTTTGTCACTTCCGGTTCCGCCTCCCCGCGGTGGGGCGTAGCGGTGGGAAAGGCCAGCCGAAGGAGAGAGTGATCTGACCATGACAGGGGCTCAACGACTATTTCCCCTAAACCACGATCACTCAACCACTGGCCTGAGGCAAAAACTAAGTCCAGTGTGTGTCCTCCGGTGTGGGTAGGGACATCAACTAATTGGGTCAGGTCCATGGCCGTCATGGAGGCCATGAACTCCCGAGCCACCTCAGATGCTTCACCTACCGACGGCAGATTGAAATTCCCCATGACTAACAGTCTGGGGGTCTCAATTGTCATCTCGGCTATCACACTGAGAAGCTCGGGTAGGGCTGCTGATACATAGCGGGAAGCCAGGTATACAATCAGCACGCCCTGCTGCCTCCCATGACCCCACTTCACACCTAGGGATTCACAACCGGCAGTCTGTGGCACAGTGGTCTCTCTTGGGTCCAGGCCTTCCTTGATAACCGCCACCCCCCCACCCCGACCCTGGGCTCTCGGCTGGTGAAATGCACGGTAACCTGGCGGGCACATTTCAACGAGGGGCACCACCCCCCTCTTGGCCCAGCCAGGTCTATTGAATAGAATTCTATTCTATTCTATCGAGGCTTATTCTATTCTATTCATATAAAGAAGGAGGCTTGATCACCTCAGCTGATTTTTCTGAATATTACCCAGGATTCCTCAAAGAATTTTGATTTTTATCCCTTCTCATAGCTCCAGAAACGCTGAAGCTGGACCCTGTGAGTGCTCATCCTATGCTTGAACTGGCCAAGGAGAATACTATGGTGAAATATGGACTATTCTTCCAACGGCGAGACAGCAATCCTGAATGCTTTGACTACAGCAATTGTATCCTGGCTAATAAGGGCTTCTCCTGGGGAAAGCACTACTGGGAGATTATTGTGGGCTCCAAGAGTCACTGGCGCCTGGGCATCATCAAGGGCACAGTCAACCGCAAAGGCAAACTGAGTAAGAGCCCAGAAAATGGGGTCTGGCTCATTGGCTTAAAAGAGGGCAAAGTATATGAGGCCTTCAATACCAGCAGACTGGTTTTGCCGATCTCAGCCCGACCCCAACAAATTGGAGTCTACCTACACTATGAGAAGGGAGAACTAACCTTCTACAATGCTGACAGCCCAGATGAGCTGATACCAATCTATACTTTCCAAGCAGAATTCCAAGGCAAGCTATACCCCATTTTGGACATGTGTTGGCATGAGCGGGGTATCCATAACAACTTACCCATTATACTACCTACTCCCCAAATGCTGCAGACTGAGGTTGACTGCACCAATACTGATGAGCCCACCAAGTTATAATACGATATAATATGCTACTATTGTGTCAAGTTACTGGGAAAGCTCCAGACTGTCTTTATGGGAGCAATAAATGTAAACTAAACTGTTCCTCTGAATAGAACTCATTCAATTTAAAGAATTCTAGAGACCTGCCTCAGGACTCTGTTTTGTTTTTAGTGCACCTGACTATATAAGGGCATTTTGGCTTTAAGGGTCCAAATCAAGACTACATATAAAGCAACAGAGCGAACTCCATGCCAAAGTGTGGAATCTCAATGACATCTATACTTCCCCACTAGTTAACTACTAACTAGAGGATAGTTTAGTCCAAAATTACAGGAGCTCAGTTGAAAGGAACACTATGTTTCCATTGTTTTCAGAGGGTTTTTGCAGAATAACTTCCTTGTGATGCATTGTTTGTGCCTATGGAGGAGTTCAACTGGCATTCTAGGAAATGATGCTCAGAATCTATTGCTTGGAACAAACATCTGACTTTGCCTCTAGGCTGCTTCTGGGAAGCCTGCTAGGCAATCTATTTCAAAGGCCAAATTTTTTCCTTCTTTCTGCTTTTCAGTCTTCTTTTTTCCTCTATTGTTACCCATTTTAGCAAGTTTTACAAATCTGAAAGGCTAGTTCTATTTAATGTTATTTAAATTAAAATGCCCAAATTAATATTTTATATTCTAGACTTTCATGCAAGAGTATAATGAATGCAATAAGTAAATATTTCATCAAGGTTGTAAAAAATGGCAAGCCAGCACAAATAATTTAGCGCTATCGCAATGCAAGTATAGCCTAAAAAGTTGAATTCATTAATTTCTATCTGTACATATTAATGCATTAAATTTGTTTACTTGGAAGATTTTTTTCAGTTGTAGCACCGGCTTATTATGTCTCACTTCTTCTCTTTGCTATTGGTGGTTTCTATTTGCTTTTAGTGGTTTAAAAGCCAATACTGTTTTTTAATCTTTTATACTGAATAAAGTGATTTTACAATCTTTTTA
>NW_015399568.1:0-4642 GCF_001527695.2 Protobothrops mucrosquamatus
TTTGTATATGAGACTTCAGAGAATTGGTAGCTATTGGTGAATAAATGTTACAGATTACTGTGCTTAGGTTACAACTTATCAAAAACCCACTAAATAATACTTAAAGTGGGTCACTTAATAGGTCAGCAAAAGCTAGATTTGCAATGGCAAAAAGTCTCTTGAAGCAAAGCTTTACTATTATTCCACAATCCATTCAACAGCAAGACCCATTTCATATAAAAGAACTGAGCATAGCATTTGCCTGTTGTGATAATGGATTTTTTAGATCCCTTTAGATAAAAGCTAAGTGTATCTTTTGTTTAAAATGCCAGCGGGGTGTGTGTGTGTGGGTGTCTTACCAGCCAAAGTCTCTGCAAAATGGACTTGCCTGCTCCACAAACCTTAACTAGGACGGGGCGTAAGATGCAGCTACTCATACCAATTGCATGTCAAGTGTTTTAAAATCTCACTCTTCTTCCTCCTGCCATCACATGTTACCATGTAAAGTTAGCCAGCTTCAGTATGTAACTCTCTTAACAATTGCCCTAGTTGGTTTTGTGAAAAAGGTGGAGATGCAAAACTTGGTTTCATGAGGAGGTGCATAGTCCCTTTTTTATAAGAAAGGGGGTTCCTCTTTACTTACAGAAAACAGTCTTATAAACCATGTATCAGTTATCCTGCCACGAAGCAATTTTTGAAAAGCTTGAAGCTTGTCTAGATGAATGCTGTCCTCTTAACTGAACTTCTGTCCATAACCAGAAGTTGCTGACAGTGGAATAGCTCCGTTCCTGCTGAGTACTGAAAGCAGCCATGACATCTCCAATGCTGGCAGATGCCACGCCTTCTATGTCCACTTCATCTTCTGCAACAGGAAAAAAAACTTAGCATAATAATGCTTTATTCAAATGGAATGCAGTATCTTTTATACAAGCTTCCTTTTCAACATAGGCATAACCAACTTTCCTAGGAACTGCTTATTTCCTGTTGTCTCTCCCTGTCCAGTTCAGTCCAGCAGGAAGGTATATTCTGGATCCTGTCAATTATAGTCATCTTGCAGGACCCAGGAAGCACACATACTGTTGCAATTCTTGCCCTCTAGAATGATCTCCCCTGCTCTGAGATTTCATAAGCCTCCATCCTTGTGGGAAGCCTCCCTCCCTTTTTTTTGTTTTAATGTTGTTTTTTAGTTGTAGGCTGGCCAGAATTGCTTGGGAGCCATGTGGCCTATATAGACCTGGCTCAGTCATCCTCACTCTAGGTAATCTCCAAATTTACCATAACTTTTATCATTAACACTGTAGCCAGTGACTTTCTGCTTATCAGACCCTGCATTTTTTGCTGCACAACTTGTTGGCATCATGAAGATGTAGCACTAGAATTAATTACCGGGCATTGCCCACCTGAGTCAGAATGCTCAGAGGAGAACTGAGAAGAATCCAGGCTATCTGCTTCTGCCAGTTCCATATTCAGATGGGCTTGCAATTCTTCTAAGCGCTGGTGCAGATTCTGCTGCTCACAACGTAGCCTCTCTTTCTCTTGTTGAGCTTTCTGTTCCTGGTGTTCCAGCTTCTGGGAGTGAAAGAAGGATCGAGAATAATATTCGGAGTTACAATTGAGATGCTTTTATTTCATATCTCTTAGTAACATCACACTGGCCACTGTTGGAAACAAAATAATACCACCACTTTCTCAAATTCAGCTGGAAGCATTTGCTAAGTAGTCCATCCTAAACACAAAACTGAAAAAATTATAAAAAGTTATTCTTGGCTGGATTTAGATTTCTCCCTTTATTTTCCTTGGTTCTTAAACTTACTTGAAGGCTGTCAGAAATTTTTCTCTTTTTATTCAAATTTTATTAAAAGTTTAAGTTTAAAAGAGATAATAAAAACTAATGCAAAATAAAGGAAACAAAAGGGTGCAGAAAAAAAAGCTTGATTTTCTTTGCAGCAGAAATGTAATGTAACATAATTATCTTACTCACTTTTTCTATTCATTTTTTTTTTCAAATCATTAAAACTATGTCATAGGTACATTTTTTTCCATTTCAAAGTCTGGAGGGGTTTCCAGTTGGCCATAAATATAGATATCTTTAATCAAGGAAGTCAATTTAGCCATCTCTGCAAGTCCCGTCATCTTCACCAACCATTCCTTCACTGTGGGCAGTGTCAAATTTTTCCTCTTTTGAATTTTTTTGAACACGCTGATTGTTGATTAATGCTACCCATTAATCCCAAACCAGAAAGTTTGATTTTGGTTGTACGCTTGTCTTTAAAATCTTTTGAATTAATTTATTTGTATCCATTTTTTTACACGTCCACTATATAAAATGCCCCTTTGTATTGTTCACATTTCCAACAAAGATTCGAAGTTCCTTTATACATTCTAGACAATTTCTCTGATGACAAATAGGTTTTTCCTTCTATATTCATTTCCACTTATTGACTTGATTAAACTTTTTTTCTATGTTCAGTTTTAAAGACCATGAGTTATTTCTAATAAATAAAATATTAAAATTTGAAACCTTAATACCATTTGCAAATTACCAACAACTAAACCAGTCAAGAAAGGCAGTCTTTAGCTATCCCCAATATAACAGCCTCCTGGAAGAAGTGAGATACATTACTTACTTTAATGTGCAATCTGGCTCGATGCAGGAGACTAAGCATTGTGTAATGAGAATGCTCTGTATTTGTGGGGATTTGCTGCTTCAACTGTTCTAAACACTGTCGTAGCTGGGCCCTTCTGCTGGGAAGAAATGCAGATTGTGGACAATCACATTTTAGGTAAAGCCTTAACTGAATTCTAGACCCCAGACCAAGGCAGAACCACATTTTCCAAGGAGTGAATAATTAATATATGGCCGGCCTCAATCATTTCTTAATTCAGGGATTTGCATATTGACTCACCACTTTTTGGGTAAAATCAACTCAGAGGAGATAGGTTCTTACATGCTCAGGCATGTAAGAAACTAAACCAATGGGTTTAGCCATCTGCTAATCACAGTAATTTTATTGGGTGGATAGATTACCTACATTAATTTATCATTTTATAGAATTACAGTATTGAAAATCTAAGAATCGCTGTCTTACTAGGTATAATAGTGTATACCATGGAATCTGAATCTTTTATGCTCCCTTGCTAATAAGAACATAAGTAACTCAAGTCACTGAGATGTTGTGTATGAAAGAGACAAACAAACAGCTAATGATCTTGGACTGCATTTCAGCTTGAAAATACATACATAGAAAATGCTATCTACCATCAGCTGTATTCCCAGTTCAGTTTCATTGACCTGAAATGAGAACAGCAGTACTAACGGGCTAATAGAGAACCAGCTATCTGCACTTAAGGAAGCCTGAAATGTATACATACTTAAAAATATTTAGGAAAAATAAACAAATGGGGAAAAATTACAAAGAGCATGAATTCATTGGGCTGAATTCATTAAAATATCTCTACCAGGGCAAGATAAAGACCAAGAAGATGCATATTCTCAAAACTAAGTTTGACCAGTGCTAAGTAGTCTCATACACTGGTTGGTTCTCAGTTTGTTATGCAAATTCAGCCTGTTTAATTTATGGTATGATGTGTAAGCTAGAAAATTATTAACTTGGTAAACAGCTTAAATGTACATATGAATAGTATGAAATATTGAGAAATGGGTAAGGGAAGTCCTTGCACATAAATGGAAGAAAGAACACCGAAAGGTCATTTCCTGGTTCAGAAAAAGAAAAACATTTTTAAATGATAACCCTGGAGCCTAAACTAACTCTCAAAATTGATGGAGGAATTGGGGCTCCTAGTTATTAATATAACTAGGACCAGGCAGAAATTAGTCCATCCTTCCTCCCCAGCCAATAAAATGTGGGAGAGAGGAGCCTAAAAAAAAAAAAAACCAATTACAACAATATTCCTCAAGTGTACCTGTGTTTCTCCAGCTCATTGTGTACAGACCTGAAAAGAAATAGAAACACAAAACAAAAATGATGAGATATAGTTAGAATTCCAAAAACTGAATTTCTTCCATTCACATCATTCAACGAAGCAAACTAAGCACACATTCAGTCACACCGAAATGTTCGATTTCAACCTTCCTCTTTTGTGCAAAGAAGTAAGATGGGCCAGTAATCTTTTCCATTCAAAAGAAAAACAAAAAACTTGCTGGATTTGCTAGAAGACAAAATCTCGTGCTTATGCAATAGTGGCAAAATCAGTTAAAAATATGAATACCAGTAACTTAAATATTAAGGAGTAACATCATTCATTGCACAACCTTAAAAGAAATAAATATGAACTATACATCTTTCAATGTTTTGGTATTATATAATGAAGTCTATAAGACTCAAAGTCAAATCAAAGATTTAAACCCAAGTCTATATATACTTCAGTACAAAGTGGAAAAGTATTATGACACATCATTCGAAACACTAAAGGAATAACTAGTCAATCTAATACTAATTGCTATGAAAAAAAATACTGCCTAATATTCCAACAGCCATCCTTTCAGTTAAATCCTGCTTAAATTTCACTCAACCTCCCCTTCCTTTTGATTGCATCTTGTTCTTTCAATTGAAAAGGCATTATGAAGCACCTAAGTCAGTGATGGCAAACCTTTTAGAGACCGAGTGCCCAAAAACTGCCCCCCCCACTCCATCCCCCTGCT
>NW_015399569.1:0-3407 GCF_001527695.2 Protobothrops mucrosquamatus
AGCAGGGGTTCAACTAGAAGACCTCCAAGGTCCCTTCCAAGTCTTTTATTCTCTTATTCTTCAGCCCAATCACAAAACCTAAAGGCTTAAACAACTGATGACCCCTCACTAACCCATTGAGTATATTTTGACTCATTTTGCCCACGTTATATTTAGGGGTAAACTGATCTGTTCTTTGAAAAAGACTCATTCCATTTTCTACTCAGCTCCTCTGAGTAGAGCATTATCAGCAAATCAACTCCACAGGAAGACTAGAGCTATACTTTATTGAGATAGGAAAGTGTTTCTCAACCTTGGCCATTTTAAGAGTTGTGAACTTCCAGAATTCCACAGGAATAGAGATAGGCTATAATAACCCTGACTGCTCTTTAGAAGGCCAGATCCTGAAGTTGAAACTCAAATACTTTGACCACCTAATGAGAAGGAAGGACTCACTGGAGAAGAGCCTAATGCTGGGAAAGATTGAGGGCAATAGAAGAAGGGGACGACAAAGAATGAGGTGGCTGGATGGAGTCACTGAAGCAGTAGGCGTGAGCTTAAATGGACTCCAGAAGATGGTAGAGGACAGGAAGGCCTGGAGGAACGTTGTCCGTGGGGTCGCGATGGGTCAGACATGACTTTACAACTAACAACAACAACAAATAATAATAATAATAATAATAATAATAATAATAATAATAATAATAATAACAAGCTTGCCGATCATAGTGTATATTCTTCCTTCCTTCTTATACCCCAGTGAATGAGGCACTTGTTTGCCTCAGCTGATTCTGAATATTATCTTGCTTCCCAGAATTTAAAGAACATTTCAGCCCTCTTTGCCTTTTGGAATGATTGTTACATATTTCTGTCAAGGTCAACCTCTATTACTCTCTACACTGTCCTGCCACATTAAGGCTCATTAATCAGAAAACTCACATATTTGAATTTATTCAAACCTGTTTCATATGTTGTCACAACGTTGTTCTGGCCGGGAATGATTTCTTGGTGCAATAAAATACCAAATATGAACATAACTTAAATAATGTTTGCTTACAATATAGAACAATATAATTTCAATATAATAGAGATAAAAAGGCACAATAAATTTCCATCGCAAATTTATGGATAACTTCTTAGAAATCCTCTCTGGACAAAGAGAGGACTTGGGATCCCACACACATGCTCCAGAACGACGTTCCCCACAAGGAGATCATAAAACAGCAGGAATCAAGGAATTGCCTTGGCTTCTACAGTATGCCCAAACTGTAATTGACACATTTATGGTAATAGAATTTGCATATTTCCTTTGTTAATCACTCCTGGAAATTGCTTAATGATTTTATGGATACTAAAAACCTTCCGATTGGCAAATTTCAATTCATCAAGTGAATTTCCTTCAATCTTTGAGAAATAGGTTTTGTACAAGTTTAAGTTATCAAGGTTCTGACTGATGAACCCAACCAAGCAAACACCTTTGAGACATGCTGATCTCTTATTATAAAACTTTATTGAGTACATCACTTTGGCACTAATGAAAGCAAAACCAGCTCTGGCAAGACTCCTCTCAAACCAATATACTAAAAGCACTGAATTCTCCCTCGTGTCTCTGGTCACATTGCCCAATCAAGTAGAAAAATATTGTTATGAGAAAGCATCTCTAGGTCTAGCCAGATATCTGGTGTAATGTCCTTGAGTCTCATGGTGTGGCTTCTTAATCTTTGAAGCCTGCATTCCAAACCTCTCCCCTCCCTCCAAGTTCATTGGCAAACCGCAAAGCAATATTTATCACACCAGCAAAACCATGCTTTGAAACTTGACATAAGGACTTTAAATATATATTTTGGAATAAACACCAAAAAGGTAATTAGAATGTTGATTCTGGAAAGTTATAAAGGGATTAAGAGCCCTGGTGGCGCAGTGGTTAGAATGCAGTACTGCAGGCTACTTCTGCTGACTCCCAGCTGCCAGCAGTTTGGCAGTTTGATTCTCACTGGCTCAAGGTTGATTCAGCTTTCCATCCTTCCGAGGTTGGTAAAACGAGGACCCAGATTGTTGGGGGCAAAATGCTGACTGTGTAAACAGCTTAGAGAGGGCTATAAAGCACTGGGAAGCAGTATATAAGTCTAAGTGCTATTGCTATTGCTATTAAGGATACAGATGAATTTGACATAACATTTTGAAATTCATTACAGATAGCCCTTGACTTACAAAAATTCATTTAGTGACTGTTCGAAGTTACAACAGTACTGAAAAAGTGATTTATGACTGCTTTTCACATTTATGATCATTGCGGCTGTCATGGTTCCGACAGACGAAACTCTTCAAAGAACTTTGAGGCATTGTTTACCTTAAAGAATCTTTATTCAGCATAGGCCAAGATGGGGGCATTCATTAGTCTCCTCTTCAGTTGGTCAAAGGCCTGCTCACACTGCTCAGTCCACTCTGCCTCAATGGATTCTCGAGATTTCCTGGGTCCCTTATTCTGATGGACCTGGTTTGAATGACCAGACACATCCTCTACCTCTTCATTCTTCAACAGATCATTGAGATTACAGGCTATCTTTGCAAAACCTTCAACAAACCTCTGATAATATGAGCATAACCCTAGAAATGATCGCAGTTCAGCCACATTTTGGGGTCTGGGCCAAAAAGTGACAGCCTCAGACTTCATGGGATCAGTTGATATCCCTTCTGGAAAGACAACATGACCCACATACAGTATGTGACAAAATGTTTGGTAAAATTGGCATTTCTCTAATGACAGTTTCAATCTTTCTTCATGGAGCCTGGTCAGAACCATCTCCAAGCGCTCCTTGTGTTCTTCAAAAGTCTCACCAAAGACAAGGATATCGTCTACATCAGCGGTTCTCAACCTATGGGTCGTGACCCCATTTGGGGTCGATCGACCATTTCACGGGGGTCGCCAAGCAAGGCTGTCCGCCATTTTTTTACCCTTTTCCGGCGGGTGCCTTACCTCCCTTGAGCTGGGCCAGCTGGTGGTCGGCCTGCTCTGTCTCTGCCACTTGCCAGCTACGCCTCGGCCGGCGCAGGGGGTGAAACCACGCATGTGCGGCGCTCCCGGGCAGGGAAAGTCCTCAACTTACAACCGTTTGGGTAGTCCTTGACTTACGACCAGTTTAGTCCTTGACTTACGGGCGGTTTAGTCCTCGACTTACGACCGGTTGGGGGTCGCGGCATTAAAAAGGTTGAGAACCACTGGTCTACATAGAGTAACCCCTCTAACAAGTTCATGTCTCCCACATGTTTCTTTTGAGCATCTGATATGTTCCATTCTTCAACAGCCTGTACTGCCTGCTCCATCCAGGTTTCCTATTCTTCCTCCCCCTGTGACACTGGTTGTATCCCTGAAAAGATACTTTCTTGTACCCAGCCCCAGCACAGTGGTTGCCAGTCAGGGTTTGGAT
>NW_015399569.1:5287-6555 GCF_001527695.2 Protobothrops mucrosquamatus
TTCTCCTGGATCTGCTCAGCTGAACATCTACTGCTTCTCTACTTGGGGAGAACCTTTCTCGGGACCTTCTGCCCCATCCTTCCCCAAAGACTAAGGCTTTTCCAATGACCAACCATCTCCTCCATACCCTCTTGGGTACTGCATGAGGATACTATCTGCAGCCAGCTGGTCTCCTCCATCTTGGGTGAAGATGTTCCTACGTATTTGTAGGTAGACCGGCCAGGACTACCTGATGCCATTTTTCGGAGCCAAAATGCTGTTGGTTGAATAGACAATATGCACATACGTGAACAATGCAATGTCAGAAAGAGGCAATATTTTCTACCCACACCTGGCCAAAACCAACAACTGGGAAATTAACTGAGGTCTGCAAGAAAACCTCTTATCACAGGCAGAGCAGATCAGATCAAAGGAACTGTGTCTAACTTAAGGCAGCATTGAAATTTCCTGTTGGGTGTATTTTCTTTAAAGCAGTTCATAACTGAGAAGCACACCAGGATGAGGTCTTTAACTTAGGTGTCAATTCAAACATTTCCAAGGACAGCTGATGCAACAGAGACAGAAAAATGCAGTGAGAAAAGTCATTCTCATTCTATTTTTTTCTTTTAGAATGGTGATTTGGTGGCAGTCTTCCTTAAATTAAATCTTCTGGACACAGAATGTCACGTGTTGGATCCCACTCCTGTCGAGAAATGTACTGTAAGGCCACAGCATTACCATGTAAGTGTCTGAGGGTTGTTGAAAATGTAAAATTTTGTGGGAGGACAGGTGGCTTCTTACCACTGCACTAAGAGTAAATTGAATTTCTGATATATTGGTGTACAAAGGATTAATGAAACCTCAGGGGTCGCTAACGTTCCATGGGCATTCATTTTGAGTTCACATTTCATAGCCAGATTTCATTTCAACTCTGAGCAATGAATTAGTCAGGAATTAAGAAGTCAATTCTTCTTTCACGTTCATCCCGTGATGTCCCAAGCTGATTTGTTCCCATCCCGGAATCCATGAAAAGTGCCTTATTGCTCCTCTGTTTAAAAGATGAGAGATCCATCCTTAGCAACTTTAAGAGCTGTGGACTTCAACTCCCAGAATTCCCCAGCCAGCTATGTCCAAGGTTGGTCGTCCCAGGTTTATAGGTTACTGCCCAATTTTTGTCAATATTGAACTGGCCAAGTAGAAGTTCTCATATTACAACATGTGGAAATGTTTCTCCAAAGAGACCAATAAGATGGTTTTGAAGGAAGTAGGCATGTCAGGCTGAAAACCAA